>NC_133618.1:463223137-463518137 GCF_048593235.1 Sminthopsis crassicaudata | reverse complement strand
CCCACTGCCGTCCCAGCCCAAAGCTGCAAGGGAAGGAAAGGGACAGCGGCAAAGTCTGTTTGTTGCAATGCACATTTTCTCAGCGGTGTGACAGGGAGGGTCCTGGACCTGGAACCAGGAGTGTGGGTTTGAATCCCAGCTTGGAGCCTCACGAGCCCCGGGACCATGAGCAGGCCGACTGCCCCTTCGGTCGATGGGGATAACCACCAGCCCGGCTCCCAGGGCAGCGTGTGTGTGACAGGGATGCAGGCTCTCAGAAAGGCCTTCCCTTCTGGTTCCTCACTGCGCTCACTTCTGAGCCATCTAGATGCAGAGGGAGAGGCTATTTCAGGTGATGCTTTTGGAAGGCTTTATGGAGGAAGAAGCTTGTCACCAAGCTGCAGGGTGACGAAGTTTTTGGCTACAATAACTCTTAAAAAGCAACAACCATCTGCTATGTTACAGAAGGGCTACAAGTTGAATCCGAAGAGGGAGTATTCAAATCAACAACATTAAATAAACCTGCAGTATAACATTACTATATTATGATGCTTGAACCTCATCATCCCCTTCTTTTTCTTCCTCCCCCTGGAGGAATCCATTTGGAAAGAGCAAAGGAACTTTGTAGTGACCTAAAGGATTAGCTAACCCTTCTGGGGAAGAAAGGGGAAGGCTGGAGAAGAATTTACTAAGCACCTGTGTACGGCATCTCATTTAATTCTCACAATAACCTTGTGATGGAATTATTGTTGGCTTAACTTTACAATTGAGAAAAATGAGGCAGACCCGCCGAGGGTTAAACCACTAGTATGTGAGACCACGTGTGAGCTCGGGTTCCCCCATTGCAGGCCCAGGAGTTTACTCACTTTGTTACTGTGACCAAGTCACATCAACTCCCAACTGCTTGTGGGAAAGGCCTTGCTGCGCTCCCGGCTGGTCTCGTCCCGCTTCCTAAATGAGGGCCCTTGAAACTGCTTGGCGCGGACCCAAACGCACCATGAGACCAGTTAGACTCAAGCAAATGAGACCAGGAAGATAAAACTAAGAAGGAGCTTGACATTACTGACTGCTCTGAAGTGCTCAGTGATGGGAAGGGGATGAAGGGGAAAAGAGCACTGGATTGGGAGTCGGGAAAAGTTGCCCTGATGTGTCTGACAATCATTTTTTCCTCTGTGGCCTCAGTTTCCTCCTCTGAATAATAAGAGGTACAATAGATCACTTCTAAATTTACCTCCAGTTCCTGGTCCTGTGGCCTTTGAGAACCCATGGTTTGGACTCACATATAGCATTGTTCCTTTCTGATATTGTTGCTAATTAAGCTTTTGGCTTACGAGTGAGTGTGGGGAAGTAGATTCAGTTAGCACTTCATGAATGCTCTCGTGGGCAGGTCCCTTCTCCCCACCACTGGTGTTATGTTGACAGAAACCACCCTAAGTCCTATCAAAATGTCTCATGATTCAGGGCCTTGCTTTACTTTAGTTTGAGCCTCTCATTCCTCCTCATGGGTCAAGAGGGCCAGCAAACACCTTGAGAGTCAGCTCTGGGAGGGGCAGGGAGTGCAATGCAGCTTGGCTCCAAAGGCTCTTGGAATGGTACTTCCTCCCATTGTCACTTTCGGAAACTCTGGAGACCAGACCTAAGAGCCATGAATCAGAACACGCCTGGGCTGGAAGAGGCAGCTCTGGGAACGACTCGTGCTCTTGCACTACTTTCCCAGCAAAGTTCTGGGGACAACAATGCCCAAGAGGGTAACTGCTTCGGGGTGCCTCCAAATAGGATGCTGCTCTTCCTTCTGACAGAGGGTCTCCCATCACCCAGGGCCTGCACTTCCTAATTAGGCAATGCCCATGCTACAGAGCCTGGAGCATTATCTGGGGTAGACAGAAAAATAATGGAAAGCATTGGATTTGAAGCCAAAAGAAACGGGGTCCTCATGTAGTGCATATACAAGCTTTGTGACCTTTCCTCCTCCCCTAGACCTTAATCTTCTCTTCTGTATAACGATGATAATTCCTGACATGTGTCCATCACAGAGTTTTGGTGTGACTCACAGACGACACAAGACAGAAAATGTTATAAAAATGGGAGCTATGACTGCTGATCTTGCTGTCTCCCAGACGATACACCCTAAACGCATTCCCGTCTCGGTTTAGGGACAGCCTGACTTGAGTATCCTCTCTGCAGATCTAGCTTTCTCTTCCTCAAAGTTAGGACTCCCCCCCCCCCCAAGCTTTCCCTCACTGTTTCAGGCCTCAGCAATCCCCCGCCTGAACTGCTTACAGCACCTGCCAATGACAGCAGCCATTTAGCCAGCAGGGTGATTTATAATTATTAAGAGTAAAAGCTCTGATTTCCAAAGCCCATTTAAGTTTACACGGTATTTTTCCCCAAAACTATGTGCAGACTCTTGAACAGGTGTCCTTGAAGTCACTGATCCCCTTCAGAGTCACCTTATAAAGGAGGAGCTGAAAGGCAGAAGGGGCTGCAAACTTATAGTTTATAAGTGGCTGGATCAGGACACGACAACCGTGACAAGGTGTGAGGAAACCATTCTGTAGCTACAAGACACTACAGAAAATCAACACTGACTGCCAAGAAATCTAGTTTCATTTTCCCCACTGAAAGATGAAGATGAAAGGCGCTCTCTGCACCTTGAGCTTCCAGGGACATGGTAAGGAGAGGAGGCAAGAGGATGGGGTGGGAGAGGACAGGACAGGAATGGATCCGTGACTTCACTGGCGTGAGAAATTCCTGAATGAGAAAACTCCAGCTCCTCAAAACTGAGTGGGCGATCTCAGACCTCTATTTCCACAATGCGGACAGACCAGCAGCAAGTGCTCAGCACAGTGCGCCTTCCCCTTTCCTTTCTTCCTCCCTCCCTCTCCTCTCCTCCTTCCCTTCCCAGAGACGGACGATGTGTGAGTCAGGACTTGCATCTGGCCCTGAAGCTCACACTGCCTGTTACTGAGAAGACACTTAAGCCGCCAGATGCTGCAGACTGGGGAGCCATTCTTATTGGTGGGGGCGAAGAGAACATGGGAGCAGCAGGACCCTTTCCTGGCTTTCTAAGGGAGAGTGTGTGTATGTGTACGCCTGCACACTTATGTGACGGGGGGGATATTACTTACTTGGCAAAGTTGGCCAGGTTCTGTGTGACCTTGGCAATGAGGGTCAGCGTTCGAGCTGTCCGGTCGTCGGGGTACTCCTGCAGCAGGCTGAAGAGGGAAGGGGACATGATGGCGGGGCAGAGGAAGCGCAGGAAGAGGGAGGCGCTGATGAGGCGCTCGCTGATGTCGGGCCGGCCCCGGTTACTACATTCCTGCCTCCAGGAGGCAAAGACTTCCTTCAGCTCCCTCGGGAAAACGCTGTGGGGACAGAAAGGAGCCCTAAGGATCCCCTCAGAGGCAGCGTCCACCCCAGGCTTCCCACCAGAGACAGCCGAGCACGGACTGAGGGACGGGGGCTCCGGCTGCAGCCCTTCCACCCGTGAGCCGTGTGACCTTGGGAAAGTCCTTTCCTAAACCTCGGCCCCCTCCTCTGCAGGGGAATTACGCTCTCCTGAAGTCGAGTGCTCCAGAACTCTCACCTCCTCTCTTAGGTCACCTTTCCATCTAAATGCTGCTTGGACTTGGCAAACAGCGAGGAAAACCCAAACAAAGCCTTCTGGTCTCCTGGATACCGCCCCGCTTTGTCAAAACAAATACTCATCCCTCAAAGGCCCGTCATGGAGTCATCAGGCCACATGACGTGGCCCCGTTCCCTGACGCCGAGCTCAGCTTTCCGAAGAGCTCTCCCGCAGCCAGCAGACTTCGGGGCCGGCTGCGAGACAAGCCTTCTTGTCTTGGAGGAGGGGGAGAGAAGGCCAGAGGGGCAGAGTCCAGTGACACAGAAAGGGAATCTAAATGGGAGTAAGGACACTTTAGTCCAAATGTTGGATCTGCCCTTCCTTCCACTGTATGACCGTGGCCAGGGCGTGTGGCCTCCTCCCTGCATCTCAGTTTCCTTTTCTGTAAAACGAAGAGATTGAATGCAATAATGCCCAAACTCCTTTCCATCTCTTTCTTTACTCTAAGGTGACTTATACTGCCTTAATGGATCTTTTAATTCAACTTTTAGCAATCTATGTGCTTACACTGTGTGTACCCTAAGGCACCCTCTAGCGTGTGTGTTCTTTGTTCTATCCTCTCACATGCTAAGGTCCCTTCCAGGTCTGCGGCCTAGGTGGGGGCCAGGCTGTAGGTGTCAGGTGAAGAAGTTTGGACTTGCGTAGTGAATATATGTAGTAGGAAAGATTGAAAGTTCACTCCCTGGTCCGCACGTCCAGAACATTTATTTACCGGAACTTAATCCTTACAAAGAGAGAGGCTGCCAGCTCATACCCAGGAGCTGCCCCCACAAACAAGACTCTCTCTCCCTCTTTCTTCCAGTGGCTTAGTCTGGTTTTTGTGCTGCCCCTTCCCCTTGTCTCCGAGACCCCTGCTGGGCCCTGCATTCGTCTCCAAAGGAAACCTGTCAGAACTAATCTGAGTGTACCCACAGGGAGAAGCTCTCCTTCCCAATGGGTCCTGGGAAACCCCGCTCTCCTCTGGGCTTTGAAGAGAGCAGGCAGTAATTGTTTTAACAAATCCCTGCACTGAGTCGTGTAGGGCCTGGACCTATCATTCATCACACAACTTTCTTCTGGGAACCAGCAGCAGCTTGCTGAAATTCTGCTTACGCTGAAACTTTCCAGATGTCCAAATCATGCCCTAATTATAACAATTTTTGGTTATTGTACAGCTTTCCAGCACACTTGTTCTCCCTCCCATAGTCCTGACCAGCCTGCAGACTCCAGTGTTCTATATAAAGCCTGGACTGATCTTTGCCTGTTCACCAATCCCAGGCTTCTCCTGTCGGCTCCCACTAATTATTCCCAAGGAAAGGTGAATGAGAGGCAATAAGGAGAGAAGAAAACACTGGCTGCCCAACCGTAAACTCTCTCCTTCTCCTACCAAGAGGCTAGACTAAATGCTTCTGCACTTATTAGGGCCTATGTCCTCAATATTGAATAAGAGGGATCTGTAAAGAAGGTGGAATTTATCCTGCCTTCGAAGTTCTCCCAGAAGGGATTGCCTTGTAAAGAAACCCTGGCCTGGGGTCTGAGCCCAGCTCCACTTTGCTTAGTGAATGCAAGACTAAGTTATTTCTCTGGAAAGGAAAGGAAAGATTTAGACTAGGTGACCTCTCGTATCCCTTCCATCTCTGACCCCCTATAGCTGGGGCTCCCAATGTGAGGACACTTGGGGGGGACAAGAAACTTGTCAAGGAAGGATATTTGTTGCAATCAGCTTTTTTTATTTCTTATGTGAATGAGTGTATTAAGCCCTAAAACCTATTTTCTTTCATCTTGAAAAGTCTCTTTCATTTAGGTATATACACATGGTAAACCCTAAAACATATTCCCTTTCATACTGAATGAGGAGGATGGGAAGGCTTACTGAAAGTGAAGGGACGTAGGCACAAAAAAGTTGCGAACCTCAATCTTCAGCCCTTTCGAGCTCTTTTGAACTCTAAACCAACAAATTAAAAGAGCAGCTGGATGTAATGGCACATGCTTCAGGGGAGGCTGAGGCTGAAGGAGCTCTTGGGTTTGGAATTCTGAGCTACGATGGCTTATGCTAGGGGCCCGCATCAAGTTAATCTTAGTAATGATGACCTCCCTAGAAGGAGGAGCCACCAGCTGATTCGGACTTGCCCAGTAGATCAAAACTCCCAGCATCAGGCCCAAGATGGGGAGACCTAGTTTTAAACAAATCTGTCTAGTAATGGGATAAGACCCCAGTAGATGCTGCAGTGATAATAGTAGCTGATATTTAGCCACTACTTTATTACAAAACGCTATAAAACCCAATTCATCCTCATGACAGACAGTCCTATATGGCAGCTAGCTTGTTATAACTTAAAAATTGGAGAGGGCAGGATACAATGTGAAAACTCAGTAAATGGTTCAACACTATAGAAATGGGCATGAGGACGTGGGGGTGAATGAGGGGCACTCTTTCCAACCTAGTCAGGGAACTCCCTCTTCTCTGCCTTCCCAGATGACCTCCACTGAAGGCCCAAGGAAGTCAAGAGGGAGGGGGCAGCAGGTGGGGGTGTCAGGTCAGGGGGCAGCAGCGGGGGGGGGACCCATGCATGTGTGTGGTGTGTGTGCAGCAGTACATAATAGGGGCTGAACAGGCAACAGGTGGGGGGAGCACAGGGCACACTGACCAGTAGGAGTTGATGATCTTGCAGAAAGCCAGCTCGCAGCACATCTTCAGGTTACTCTGGTGCTCGGGAAGGTCTGAGGATGAGCACTTGCTGGGGTCCACCTCACAGTTCTCATCCGACTCATACAGAGCTTTGATAAACTCACCTGCAAAAAGATGCCCCCACGTGGGCAGGAGGGGTGAGGTCCCCTGGGCTTTGTGAGAAAGCGGCCTCAGTTACGTCATCATTAAATCTGAGGGGTAATGGAGGGAAAGGATCCTCGCCATAAGCAGGAGCCACCAGAGAGCCCGAGGGCAGTGCCCTCTCAGACAGGGGCTTCTTCGGGGGATAAGCCATGACTCCTCCTCTCCCAGCCCCCCCAGACGATCCCCTGAGTCTCACACAACCCTCCTCCCCCCATCCTGGGCTCCATGTCCAATGACACCAACCTAAGGCGTCCTGCAGGTACTTCTGGCCCACCAGCTTAAGATATTCCTCAATGGCCTTGGTGGCTAAAGTGTTCTCCCGGAAGATGAGGTGCTCGTTCTCCCCACAGCGGTCCACCTCGGACATCATCAGGTCTGTGAGGAAGTCCTGCAGAGGGGAGTGAATTGAGGGCCTGAGGGAGCATGCTTTGTGGAAGGGTCCGTCCCGGTCTTGGTCTGAAGTGGACAGGGCTTTTTTCCTGTCTGGTCGAGGGGATCTTTTCAAACTAACACAGCAGGTCCTTACTGTGAACCAAGATGCCCATTGGGGCTAAAGGTGGGTTTAGGTCTCTGCCAGTGCAGTAAAGTGAGGTATGGAATCCAGAGGCCCGGGTGCTTACCTCTACTCATACTTTGTGGCTGGGCTGACCATGAACCAGCTGATGCAAAATGAAGACAAAAATATCTCTTCTACCTACCTCAGAGGTATTTTGGGACATCAGTTTTAAAGCGGAATGCAAATATGAGTTATTCTGTGTCACCTCTACCTAAAAGTCTGATAGGGGGCCCAATTTCAGGCCTCTGGACACCCCCGTTTCAGCCCCGTTCCCCAGGACGTGACTTTCTCTTGACTTTCAGTAGAGAGATCTGCTCAATAAGGGGAAAGAAGGTGATTTGGAACCAAGTCAAATCCCCTCGGGTTCCCTGGTTTTCCCCTGTTCTGTCCCCTTCATTAGCATCTTCCTGTGCTAGTTTGAACCAAGATCATAGGATTTAAAGGTGGGGACCATAGAAATTAGCTAGTCTAACTTCTTTTTTTTACAGATAAGGAAACCGAGGCCCATAGAGCCTAAGTAAATTCTTCAAAGTCACATTGATTGTTGATCCCAGGTCCTCCAACCTGGTCTTGTCTTCCCAAGGAAGGAAGAAAAAACAAAAGCTACTTGGAGGGACCAGAGCTGAACTAGTCCTAATCTTTGACATGCACATGCTCAAGCTCACTCAGTTTGACCCAACTGATACACGTGTTGTAAATAGGTTTAAACTACAAGCAAGAAGACTGTGGCCCCTTCCTTTTCCCACACGACAGCATCCCGGACATACTCTGGCTGGGCCTTCCTCGGCTACGCCACCTCCGCCAGGTGGATTCTGAGTCCGGAAGTCTGATTTCTGAGAACTTTAGAGGCCCTTCGGCCCCAGGGTCCCGTGAAGCCTCAGAGGCTTCTTGGTTCTGCTGAGAAGTGGCAGCTACAGTGGCCTCTCCCTGCTTTTCCATTGCTTATCCAGCCACATTCAGCTACAGGGCAACGGCCTTCCTGCTTGGTTATAGCCAAGATTGTTCCAAGAGGCTGGCTTCAAAGGGTGGGGACGGAGGGAGGCTGGGAAAGTGAAAGGGAGGATGTGTGCAGGAGAGAATGAAGGGAGATGCAAGGGAGCCATAAAGGCTTCCTGCCCAGCCCTTGGTACAGTGCCTGCCACACCGGAGGTACTTGCACGGTTGTTGATTGATTACAAATACTTGAAGGACTCCAATACGAAGAGAGAACTATACTTCTTTAGCTTAGCCCAAGAGAGCAGAACTTACAGGTAGAAATTACAGGAAAGCAGATTCTGCCTCCCATTGTAAGGGAAAACGTGGGACTGCTGTGAAATATAGCCTGGGTAAGTAATGACCTCCTCATCACTGGCAGTCTTCAAGCAGAGGGTGAATAATGATCTGCTATAAATGCTAGAAAAGGGATTTCAACACGAAGTATAGAATTGGACTGAGCTGCCTTTTAAAAAGCCTTTTCACTCTATTCTAGCATTTAGGATTCAGAGAATTTGGGGATTCTAGATTCCACGGCTGCCCAGGAACACGCACACAGGCAGCCATGTGGTAGCACCAGGGAGAGCTGCCCTCACTTTCTTTCGAAGGAATGAACTTTGTGCCTTTGTGTTTTTCACTACAGAGAATAAATCACTGTTGTCAGATCCCCTTCACAGCATGTTTCTGGGGGAAATACCAAGAGGGAAAAACCTCCCCTCAGCAGGAGAGGCTTAAAAAGGAAACCCACCAACACCCATCTATTCAGAGCTGCCTGGGGGAATAAAGCCCCTCTTCCTCCTCCTTTCACTTCCACAATTAGCTCTCCTGATTCCTGGATATAAGGGGGGTACCAAGGGATGGGGGAGCGTGTGGAGTTTCCTTAAGAGAGAGAAGAGACATTGGTAACAAGGAAAGCCTTCTAGCAAAATGCGAGGGAGTGGAGAATAGGGGATGGGATGAGAGAAGATGGATAAATCGAATAGAATATGAGAGAAGGAAGGTAACAAGAAAAAAGTAGTGGGAGAAAAGGAAAAAAGATGGTGAAAACAAAGAAAGGAAGAAAAAGAAAGAGAAACAAGGAAAGTGATTTGTCCAAAGTCACACACCTCAGGTTCATTCTCCTGACTCCCAGATTGGAGTGCTATACAAATCTGGCTATTCAACTAATTCTCTTCACAAAATGAATCAATTAATAAATTTTATTAAATACACATGCATACCACCCCAACATACCAATGCCAAAAAAGAGACAGTCCCTCTCTCTCCTCAAGAAAAACCTAGATGGGATCGTCTAGGTCAGCCTCATTTTAAAGATAGAAAACTATCAGCTTAGAAAATATGACAAAATATAAACTCTTTAAAAAGAGCAGGTGGGGCAGCTAGGTGGCGCAGTGGAGAGAGCACCAGCCTTGAGTTCAGGAGGACCCAAGTTCAAATCTGGTCTCAGACACTTAACACTTCCTAGCTGTGTGACCCTGGGCAAGTCACTTAACCCCAGCCTCAGAAAAACAAACAAACAAACAAACAAATAAAAAGAGCAAGGGAATACACACCCACACAATCTTTTTTGCCTTTCTTTGTTTCCCTAAAGCTTAGTCTATTATGGAGCAATTGCAAAGGCTAAATAAATACATGCTGATTTGAGAAGATAAAAATATTAAATGTTGGAGGGGCTGAGGAAGATGGGCGCACTGATGCATTGTTGATGGAGCTGTGAATTGGTCTATTCCTTCAAAAAGAAACTGTGCTAAAAAAAAGTCACTAAATGGAAAAAACTTATTGACTTAGCAATACCAGACAGATAGCTCAAGGATATGAAAGAGAGGGAAGGGTACCATATAGACAAAAATATAGACATGAACACTTTTTGTGGTAGCATGGAATGGAAGGGGAAATGGATACTGATCATCGCGGGGATGGCCAGACAGACTGGCACATGAATGTAATGGAATAAATTATTTCATTATATGAAATGATGACTGAAAAATTTCAGAAAAACTAGAAAAGACTTATCCAAATTAATTCATAGTGAAGTAGAAGAACCTACAAAAAAGATTTCAAAATTCTCATCAATTCAGTGATCTATACTGACCTTAATAGACAGACTACTGTGAAGCCTGTCTGGTAGACTGCCAGGGCAGATTAAGATGCAGACAGACATAGACAATGTTGTCCATTTGTTTTGCAAAACTGCTTATTTGTTATAAGGGATGATATCCCATATAATCATAATATAATATTACACGTAGAATATGGCATATTATATAATATTTCAAAAGAATACCAATAAAACATTTTGAGAATGGGGAAACTGATTGGCAGTTTAAAGTTTTGGGAATTCAAGTCCATGGTTAATTAGTAGTTATTCTGTAGCCGTACTGTAATTTAGCACATATACAGACACACATGTACATATACCCATAATATACACACCTTTCATGCTAGGGCTTCTGCTCTCTGTGGCTGATTGAACGCAGGTGTGAAGGAGCCCCCATAGGGAATATTTCTCAAGAAACCTAACTCTCCTCTAATTATATTGCATGGGGGCCAACATCAGTGCTGCCTTTATCTCTCTGGACCTCCGAGACAGACTGAGATAGATCCATTGGGATCCTAATCCCTGAAAAACAACGTCTCAGACAATCCCTGGGACTCCGACTTTTTCTAATTCCAGGTGAAACTTATTTTCAGTAATCGAGATGGTCCAAACAGTATGGTAGAATGACCTCTCCTTTACAGAGAGCCCTCTCAAGGCAATCCACAGAATCCCAGGAGAAGGCTCCTCATCAGGGAGGTAACAGAAGGCGCCTGTATTCAATGGCAGTGTGGACCAGACAACTTTTCCGGTTTCTTTCTTAGAATTTAAGTACAGGACACGGGGAAAGTGTTAATCCAGAAGTCAAGAGACCTGGGTTCTTAAGATGATTTTAAAGCTAACTTAATTGTGTGACCTTGGAATAATATCGGTGTTTAAGTTTTCTCATCTCATCCCTGAGTTCTATTTCAGTTCTGGCACTTTATGGATGCGCATCTCTTCAAGTTTTAAGTTTCTGTCACTCTGACCACAGATAGGCTCCAGTCTGTGCTCTGTCACTAATGAAAAGGTCTCATCTTGAGCAAATTACTTTCCTTCCCTGGGCCATAGTTCCTCTTTCTAGGAAAATGAAGGAGTTGGTTCCCTAAGCTTCCTTCTGATTGTGACATTCTACATTCCAAGATCTCTTCCAATTCTTAACATTTCACAGTAGTGTGAAGGGACTTAATTTAAAGACGAGATGGAGTAATGTTGCAAAACCAACAATGAACTGGGGATGAAGAGAAGCAGGCAAAACCTTTCACTTCTCCCACCTGGGGGCTCCCCTACAGAGTAGGAATTGCTCCTTAACAGTAAGAGAAAGTTGTCTATCCTCAGAACCTTCTTTCTTATTGAAGGCTGAGTTCTTCCTCCTGTTACTTTGCCCCAGATGTCAGCACTGTGTATATCAAAGCTGCCTTCCCCAAAGGGCCTTCACTTTAAGCAATACCCTCCTTCTCCCTCTCCTACTCTGCCCATTGCCACTTAAAGAATCCAAATTAATTTCCATGTGTGCTGTAAGAGAATTAAACCCTTAGGCTGAGCCCCAGAAGTCCAGGAGGCTTCAGGCAGGTGGGTTGGTGGGTGTTTTATAGCTTGGTTGTGGCAACTGAAATGTTGGTCTGATAATGGGAATCCTGACACAGCCATAACTCTGGGGGTAGCCCAGAGGAACTTTGGTAGCAGTAAAAGGCTGGCTCTTGGGTAATACAAAATTGTAGGAGTTTTTTTTTAAACTGGAAGAAGCTTTAGGACAGAGAATGCTAGCAGACAAAATGTTAAAATTTGAAGGCACCATAAAGATGGAGTCTAAGTACTTCATTTTCTAAATGAGGACATTGAGGCACCATGAGGAATAATGACCTAAGATCACAAAATTAGTAAATAGTAGAGCTGGGACTACAATGTGGGTCTCCTGACTCTCAGTCCAGGGCTCTGCTTGGAGACCTTAGGATAGAATAAACCAGTCATAAAAGTCCCTCTCTACCCATCCCACCATCAATATACAAATTAATATGCAAATGCAAAAATATTCTTGACCTAGAAACATAAAAATATATGTTTATCTTTGTAATTAAGTGCTTATCTCAGAATTAAAGCCTTGAGCCACAGACCTTATCCTCCCAGTACTTCTTAAAACTCAGATAGGGCTTTCTTTGAAAGTTGTTCTCCCCAGGCCATTTCCCCCAAATCACACCCCCAACACACACCCACTCACACCCCCAACACACACACACACACACACACACACACACACACACACACACACACACACACACAACCCAACCACATATTTTTCCTAGAAGCCATGTAGCCACAGTAATACCTCCAGGTAGCCTTGTCATGGCTGTTGCTTAAAGAGCTGCTCAATGAAAGGAAAGGATTCCCCCACCATTCTCTTTGGGCAATCACTTCTACTTGGCTCATTGAGAAATTGGGTCTCTTAAAAACCTATTTCTTGTCTGTTTCTTCCCCTTTTAAGGTGTAGGGGAGAAAATCTATCTGAGAACTCATATTTACAAAAAGTCATGAAACCTGTTCAAGACAGTATAGTCTAGTGGAAAGACTACTGGATTTAAAACCAGAAGACCTGGGGTTTGGGTCTTGGCATTGCTATTTGTTAGTTGTGTGATTTTGGAAAAGCCACTTTTCCTGGGACCACTGTTTCCTCATCTGTACAGTAAATCTTATCATTGACCTCTTGGACCATTAGGAAGGGGAAGGAATGCGGATTTTAAATTAGAAGGGGCTTAAGAGAGAGCAATGTCTCCGTTTTTTGAAGGAGAGAGATCTTGCTATGTTATAGCACTATAGTAGTAAGGAAAAGCCCTCTACTAAGGCAGATCAGTACCTTGCAATTTACAATCACAGAGCTTTGCCTGGGAGTACTAAAAATGATGTACCAGGGGTACATCTGCCAACTACTACTGCCAGTAGTAGTTGAAGATCAAGACTCAAATCAAGATCTGATTTCCAGGCTATCTCTAGCCACTTCTCTACGCTAACAGAAAACCCTTTCTCCCCTGATTTTATAAATGAAGAACTGAGGCCTTAAAAAAGCAAATGACCTGCCCAAGATCTTACACATAGCTAACGGCAGCAAAGCAGAAACAGGGGTAATCATTTACAAAAATGAAGATTTGGCATTTCAACCTCTACAGCAGCTTTGCCTTACTGATAGTATCAAGGAAAACATATTGCCTGAAGCATTAGCACAGGAATGAATGACTATGACCTTCTTATGAGCTCAGGCAGGCAGAACACCAGGATCACACTCTTCACTTCTTATCCCACAGCAAGCATTAGTTATGCCTTCCTACCAGGAATGATAGCGGGTGTAAAGAGTGAAAAAATCTTTTTGAGGGATGTTCTGGTAGTGATTTATCTTACAAGCTGGATAGTCCAAAGGCTGATTCTTCTAGGTCTATCAATCACCTCTATTCAATGTGCTATTGTGGTTTTTGGAAGGGAAATGAGACTTTTTTTTTTCTGGGGTGGAAGGGAATAAGAGTGGGGGAAAATACTAAGAAAATCCACGCAAGATTTAGTTACCCTGGGTCCTAACTGTATTTTTGACCTTAAAGGATAGGGCTGCAATAGCATGGGATCCAGGCTTAAATCAAGGTTTAAAAAAGGAGAACATAAACTCAAAAATGTTAGCACCAAAAGAGACCTTGGACAGCACCCCCAGCCCAGATCTTTATGTAAAAAGGAAGGAAAGCAAGTCTAGAAATGAAGGGCAGGAGATACATTTAACTTACATTTCTCACAAAGGTGCTACTATGACAGAGAATCACATGGCCTGGGATCAAATCCTGACTCTGAAGTTACTTATTACTCTAGGATCTTCGGCAAGTATTTAACCTTGTCTGGGTCCCAGTGTCATCATCTATAAAATGAGTGTAGAAGAGATCATTCTTAAAGTCCTTTTCCTACTTTAAATCGTATGATTAACAATCTAATTATTCTTAAATATCAGAGGGGCAGGTATTTGCACTGATACAGTGAAATTGAGTGTCAGGTGGACTTATCACAAGTGTAAACAAACTTGAGCCATAGATCTTATCTTCTGCCCAGAGCCCAATGTGCTACAGTGGTTTTGTCTTTTTTTTTTTCTTTTCTTCTTGATACTGTCCACAGTACTAAGTTTCCCTTCAAGTCAACCTAAGCTCCAAGTGGGACAAAAATCTGATTTCTCTAAATCCAAGCTTTCTTTCCTATTATTCAGTAAGGTCTGAAGGCAGCTGCCTCCCCTGGTTTATATAACCCACAAGATATTCCCTACAACTGAGGATCAAGTATCACCCATTTTAGACTGAGGCACCAGTTGGAAAATCACCCTCCTTAGGCCATAAGATGAGATAATCCAGCCAAGTCCAGGTATTTTCCCCAGTATCTAATCTATGGATTGACTAGGTTGACTTGGTTCCCAAGAAGGAGGAGAAGAAACCTTTAGGGAGACAATAGGCCAGAAGTACAGTGTATGAGCATGATACAAGAGGCAAGGGAACATGTGAGAGAGTCAGATGAGAGTAGAAAGAGTCCCTAAATCCATGTTATAGATGCACAGAATATTAAAACTGGGAGGAAACTTAATCCCCCTCACTTTACAAATAGAGGCGCAAACTGTGAAGCAGGTTGTCCAAGGTTGCTAATACACAGTAGGACTCAAATCAAGGTCTTTTGACCCCAATTCTATTGCTCTTTGTAGCACACACATCACACTCTCTTCTGCGCTCCATGGGCACCTCTGCTTCTCATACCAAGATTTCCAGGAGGATGTTCTTAAGTGTGGACTCCCTTTTTTATCCTCTCCAGAGTGAGAAGTAACATCAGAGGTCTGAGGCTGGATACTGGTCACCGACCCAGCTTCCAGAAGCAAGGTCAGACCGGATCAGAACTGGGAGCAGGAGCCCCTCCTCTCCCATCTTGAATACCAACCATTTCCTATGGCATTAATCCTCAGTAATGAGCAGGTACCAGCAGGTTCAACAGAGCCAGCAGGGGAGAGACAGTTCCCTACTTGCCCAACAAATTATCCTCCTCCCCAAGCGCTGACTAACCATCTTAGACGAATAGTTCAGTTAATTGGGACTCTGACAAGGGCTTTGATCTAGGTATACTCAAAGGAGAAGAGAGGAGAGGCAGCTTGTCTTGGTCCTGCCCTTGGAGTAAAAAGATTTAATTCTGCCATTAATTCACTGTATAACCCAGGGCAGGAAACTTCCCTTTTATGGGCCTCAGTTTCTCATTTTTACCCATAGGTAAAGTAAAGGGATTGGACAAAGTGATCTCTGAAATCCCAGTTAGTGCTGATAGTAAATTAAAGTGTCTAACTTCCAATGTAGGTAAGTCTGGCTTCAGGGAGGAAGTCGCCACATCATCATCCCTGTGGCTTCATGTTAAACTGGGCCCCCAAATCCTGCAACAATCATAGTCCTATAAGCAAGAATCTAGAAATAATATTCAGCCTTATACCTGCTGTGTACACACTCAACCTGGAACTGGATCTTAGGTCAATTACTTCTCTAAGCTTCAGGTTTAACACTAGTGCTACAGGTAAAGAAGCCCCAAAAGGTAGGCAGGTTTAGAAGAGGGAAAACTACACTGAGTCAGCCCTAATCATTATTCCCAGCTCCTTGATCTTGGAATGCCCGTTTACCTCTTGGAGATTCTGTTTTCTCATCTATAAAATGAGGATATTTGACAAAATCAGGAGTTCTTAACCTTTTTTGTATTATGGTCCTCCTTTTTGTTAGTCTGGTAAAGCATATAGATCCCTTCTTAGAATAATGTTTTTTAAATGCATAAAATACATAAATTACAAAGGAAAGCAATGCACTGAAATGCAGTTATGTATCTATTGATCCATCTATATCTATGTGTGTGTGTGTGTGTGTGTGTGTGTGTGTGTGTGTGTGTGTGTGTGTGTGTGTGTTTTAAAAGTTAGTAGACTCCAGGTTAAAAATCACTGGATTGCATGGTCTGTAAGGTCCCTCTAAGCCCTTACAACTATGTGCTGCAGTGGATAAAGCACTGAGTCTGGAATCAGGAAGACTTGAATTCAAGTTTGGCCTCAGATACTCACTAGCTGTCTGATGCTGGGCTTCGCTCCAGTCTCAACCCTAAAATGGTGATAATAGCACCTACCTTTCAGGGCTGTTGTGAAGATCAAATGAGATCATAACAGTAAAGCATTTAGCACAGTGCCTGGCCCATAGCAAGAGCTATGTAAGTGCTAGCTATTAGTATTATCACATTCATCCTGCACTGCTTTATCACTGTTTGTTCTAAAGTTTCTTCCAGGGCAGAAATTCTATGTTCCAAGGTCCTTATAGCTCAAAACTTTTTATGTTATATGTTCTAGTATTCTGTCTCCCAAACTCTGGGCTAAGGAAAATCTGTATTCTCTCCTTGGAGAAAGGGAAGGAAAGCAAACTCTTGAGCGATGACTGGCTTGGCTATGCATCTCCTTTAGGACTCCCTGAATCAAGGTTCATGAGGCAGAAAGCAGACTGTACTTTCCACAGGAAAAGTGCACATGTGAGTGTGTGTGTGTGTGTGTGTGAGAGAGAGAGAGAGAGAGAGAGAGAGAGAGAGAGAGAGAGAGAAGGAAAGAGGGAAGGAGGGAGGAAAGAAAGGAGGGAGGGAGGGAGGGAGAGAAGGAAGGAGAGAAAGAAAGACAGGAAGAGAAGAAGAGGGAGAAAGAGTGGGAGAGAGGAAGCGGAAGAGAAAAAGAGAGAGAGGGAAGGGGAGAGGGAGAGGATGCTACCCACATGTACCTAGCTGGGGCATGAAGAACATGCAGTGCTTGGCTTGTACCTTTGCCTTCCCAGTGCTTTGCAGAATATGAACCAGGGCTGATGCCATCTCCTCCTTGTTCTTAACGCTCAACACAGGTTCCAGCGCAGAGCAAAGAGCCATGTAGTTGTTGGTGATGTACTCAGCAAATTCCTTGTACATCTCCATAGGGAGGATGCTGACAGTCTGGTATCGGGACTTGATGCGGATCATGGGGCCAGGACTCTTGCCCTTGGGGTTGGGGGTCACCACAGGATACCACTTCTCCACAAACTGCCGCCCCGACACTGAGGCCACAGCCAGGTTCACAAGCCCCAGGTAGTTGTTCTTGTCCTTTTTCTTCTTCTTGTCGGTCTCTTTGTACAAGTGCACGGTGATATTCCTGAGCGGTGGCAGGTTGTTGAACTCAAAGTGCTCCCCCCAGAAGACATTGTCCGTCTTGAGCTTACATGTAGTCCGTGCATAAAGGACATCATCCAGGCACAGTTCACATAAATACTTCTTCTTGGCCGGGAGGTCCTTTGCTTCAATGACCCAGAGCTTCAACATGTGCTCCACCCTCCGACTGTTGTCCTAGGAAGCACATGGACATTCAAAGACATTAGGCAGGGAGCAATGTTCCTCTTCCTCTCCACCACCCACTCCAACCAACCCACTAGCAAAAGTGATCCTCTCCCTGTAAATTTTTTAATGGTGCAGCTAACCAGAGTTAATTCAGGTCATCAAATGTCAGAACTGGAAAAAAAAAACTTAAAACATATTATGTTAGAACAGATAATTTGGAATTTTGGAGCTGGAAGAGACAGTAGAAATGAGAACAAAGGACACAGCTTATACCTGGGTCTATAAAAAACAGAATATTACAACATAAAACAAAAATATTAGGCTTATAATTAACCTTAGAGGTCATCTTGTTCACCTCTTCACTTTACAGGTTAAGAAACTAAGCCCTGAAGAAAGGAGAATTCATTTGGTTTGGCTGTCCCAAGTTGTCTAAAATTGAAATTACCAAAATGTACTGCAAATTTGATATAAAAAAACCAGTAGGTTAGCGAGTCTCCTATAAACCCTTCTTTCCATCTAATTTCTGGGTCGTCCTTAATCTCACGTCTTAAGTGAGAAATAAATTAAACTTTGAAAACACATGGCAAATAGTAATGTCTTATGGAAAACTGGGTAGATAAGAAGCCATCTTTTAGAGGTCCTAAAAATGAAATTATTTAATAAAGTTGTATAAAAGGAGGCAGCCAGTCATGGCAAAGGGTGGACTGAGGATCAGGAGATACAGATTCTAGCCCTTCCTTCTATCCCTAACTAGACCTTGGTCAACCACCCAAAGTTCTTGGGCCTCAGGTTCCTCTCTTGCTAAATGAGAGTTAGATTATATGACGCTTAGGATCTCATCCAGTTCTAACATTTTATGCTTTTAGGTTCTTACATTCTAAGTTCTAAAGTATCTTTAGCTACTTTTTTTAAAAAACATATTAATGTTTTTCATTTTCTTTTTAAAAAATCTCTTCAAATTCCAACTTTCTATGATTGTCTGATTTCTGTTGAGTAGAACTTCTCATCAATAGGAGAGAGAGAAGAGAGACAGACAGAGACAGACAGACAGATTGCAAAGAACCTGAACTGGAAAGCAGAGTTTTAGGGAGAATGAAGACATGGTAGAAAAAGGAAATGCTCAGAAAAGGCATCTCCATTTCTTATCAGCTTTTTTAAACCTCTGTTAAGTACAATGGTTTCTGAGAGTCACTCTGGAGATTTCAACCATGGCTGAAAAAAATCTCTCCCCAACAAATGTGGGGATCTCTGGGATGAGATGGAACCGTTATATAGCATAGTGGATATAGTATAAGGCCTGGAGTCAGGAAGATGTGAATTCAAATCCAGCTTCAGATGCTTACTAGCTATGTGACCCATCTGCCTCAGTTTCCTCATCTGTAAAATGAACTAGAGAAGGAAATGGCAAACCAGTCTAGTATCTTTGCCAAGAAAACCCCAAATGGGGTTATGAAGAGTTGGACAAGGCTGAAACAAATCAATGACACTAAAACTAGGATGATCAGTATGGTTAATTTGATATTCCACTTCCAATCCTTTATGCTCAGGTCAGGGAGGACCAGAGGAAATGGCAGGAAGTGGACCTGAATGCCCAAATCATGGGCCAGCATGCGCTTCAGAAGACTGTATTTTCACATCCTGTCCAACCCTGTACTTCCATACAGAACTGCCCTTAACCCATCTCTGAGGTAATCACTTCCTTCCACATTCTTGAGTTCTCCTCCTTAGCATTTGCACTTTTCTGCACAACTGCAGATCTAATTTTAATCTTTCTACCTGTGTAGAAGTAACATTGCCTGCAACCAGGGTTGAAGTTGGACCAAAGCAGGATAATTCCCTGTGGTTGCAGCAGTGACAGGCAATTCAGGGACCAAGCCACCCACCCTCTCAGATTTTACCTTGTTTGGATGCACAGCTCGCCGAAGATTCTCCATCCATTTATCCCGCTCAGCTGCAGATCGGCAGGAAAAGCACTTGCTTCCTGAGGAAGTTGTTACCTATGAGGGAAGGAACCGGGACAGTGTGACAGCTAAACAGGTGGCCTATGTCTACTGGACAGCTCCAGATACATAGAGAGAGAGTGTGTGTGTGTGAGGGGGGGAGGGTAGTCTTTTTCCAATCCTTAAGAACTGCCTTCTTCAAACAGTCTTAGACTGTCAAAAATGAAAATGACAGTAGAGATCACCCCATCATTTAGAGTTGGAAGGGACTTCTGAGAAAGTTCTTATTATACACGAGACAAATAAGACTCAGGGAGGAGAAGGAAGTGTAAAAGTAACACAGCTACTCAGTAGAAATGCTAAAATTTGATCCCAGACTTTGCGACTCTGGGTCCAGTTCTCACTTTGCAATCTCTTATTCATTCATAAATGATTTGTCTATCCATAAGTCTAAGTTACTTAGTTCCACATTCTTCTAATTTTTGTATAAAATTTCTATATCCAGGTCACGTACACATTCTGTGTTTACTTTGATAAATGGTGTGACATACTGGTTCATGTTCAGCTTCCCCAACAATTTTATGGGAGAAGGAAAAAAAAGAAATTTACATGATACTTTTGTTGTATATTTGAAAAGAATAGCAAATTGATCATAGCAGATCTGCATGCAGTTTCGTGTAGAATCATCTTTTTTATTGTACTTTGTTATGGAAATTCTTGTTTTATTTCATAAAAATAAAATGTAAAAAAGAAAAAATGTTTACACTTTAGAGATTTAAAGACCTTGGTGCTCACACAGTCTAGCCTTACTTTACAAATTAGGAAACAGGTTCAGAAATGACTAGTGAAAGGCCACACAAGTAATGAAGTACAGCAAAAGTCTGACTTCAAACCCACATTTTCTGATGCCAAATCCAGGACGTTTTTCACTATGCCCTGCTGCCTATCTGAAGGATTATGAACAGCAACCATCACAACAACAATAATAATAATAATGCATAATCACATAATGTATTAAGGTTTGTAAAGTGCTTTTCTCACAACGATCCTGCAAGGGTCATGAACCTAAAAATTATGGCACATTTGCCTTTTATCTAGCTCACTCACTCTACAGAGGAAGGAATGACTGGCTTGGGGTCACAGAGTTAATAAGTAAAAACACTAAGACTAGCAGTGAGGTCTCCTGAGTCTAAATCTGTGCTGTTTCTACCACAGCACAAACCACCAGGGGGAAAAAAAAGCAGACAAGGGCTAGGAAGAAGTAGCAAAACAAAGTCTCTCTCACACACACACACACACACACACACACACACACACAGAGTAAAGCACCCATTTCTTAGTCTCTCCCAGGGCCCCAGCTCCCTAGCAGCCACAGGCTTGCTCTCCCATAAGAGATGGTCTCTTTTCTTCTTCTTCTTCTTCCTCCTCCTCCTCCTCTTCTTCCTCCTTCACCAGCACCATCAACAGGCACCTGACTGGCAGTTGTGTTCTGGAGGCCAAGCATCATGTCATGAATTTGCCGGGGTCAGAAAGGAAAATGCATGATGCAACTTATTTATGTGAACATATCCATCCCTTAGATGGATGGTTCCGCTAATTATTCACAATCACCAAGGGGGTTCATCTTTCGAGCAATGATCTCAAAGTGGAGGTTCAAGGAGCTGATGGAGGAAATGGCGTCGAATCGTTGGTACTGTTCCATCCTCAGTGCCCGAGACATGGAACCTTCGGAGTCACACTCAGAGACCACTGCTGTCTTGCTGAAGGTAGGCCCACTCCAAGACCAACAGTCTCCTGTTGAGCACAGCTCATCAGACTAGGGCCAGACCGACTCCGAGAAAATTTAAATGAGAGACAGAGATTTATTTTATTTTATTTTTCTCAGAGTGAAGAAGGTTATATTACTCCCTCAAAGTTTTAGTCATTTCTTTTTAAAATTTTATTTTATTTTTAATTTATGAAATAAAACAAGCATTTCTATAACGTAGTATAATAAAAAAAAGATGACTGCACACGAAACTGCAATCTACTATGTACAACTTGCTATTTCTTTTAAATATATAATAAAATTATCATGTAAATTTCCTTTTTTTCCCCTTTTTTTCTTCCCTTATCCCCAAGTTGCATGGAATAGTAATGAGGAAGATGATAATGATAGTAGCTCACCTTTCCATTAGAATTTACAGAGCACTTTTTCACCCTCGCTGTTGCTGTTTACCTGTACTTATTTTAGATTTTATATGTACATTTACCATGGGAAAACTGGTCCTCTTGGAAGTTAAATGAGATGCTCAAATGAGAAGTGTTTTGCTAACCTTAAAATGCTATGTAAATGTTACTTTAGTAGTAGTTATTATTGTTGATGGTCTACATCTGTAATTTCCGTGGTGTAGGCAAGTTCTTCTACCAATGCTGATCAGCATTTCTTTTATAGGTTAAAGTCTTAGAAAATGCATCATAGTTGACCTCTCCCCACCTCTTTTTACTTTGAAAAGGTGATCTCTAATAAATAAGGTGACAAAGCAAAAAAAAAAAAAAAAAAAAAAAAAAAAAAAAAAATGCATCATAGCAATAAGAAGTTAAATGACTTCTCCAGGATCACAGACTTATGCATTACAGGTGGAATGTGAACCCTGGTGTTCCTAACTCCAAAGCCAAGCCTCTATGGGATATAACAGGATCCCTGCAAATTATTAAACACACACACACACACACACACACCCACACACACACACCCCACACCCCCCCCACACACACACACACTATTATATGATGACCAGTTCTGATGGACGTGGCCCTCTTCAACAATGAGATGAACCAAATCAGTTCCAATACAGCAGTAATGAACTGAACCAGCTACACCCATAGTCAACTCTGGGAGATGATTATGAACCACTACATAGAATTCCCAACCCCTCTATCTTTGTCCGCCTGAATTTTTGATTTCCTTCACAGGTTAATTTTATACTATTTCAAAGTCCGATTTTTTTTGTACAGTGAAACAACTGTTTGGACATGTATACATGTATTATGTTTAACTTATACTTTAACATATTTAACATGTGTTGGTCAACCTGCCATCTGGGGAAAGGGGTGGGGGGAAGGAGGGGAAAAATTAGAACAAAAGCTTTTGCAATTGTCAATACTGTAAAATTACCCATGCATGTATCTTGTAAATAAAAAGCTATAATAATAAAAAAAATTGATCACAAAAAAACCCCACATGTTAACATTATTTATATTCTATTTTGGGGCAATTAGGTGGCACAGTGGATTGAGTGCTAAACCTGAAGTCAGAAAAACCTCAGTTCAAATCTAGCTTTAGATTTATAAGCTGTGTGATCCTGAGCAAGTCATTTAACTCTGTTTACCTGTTTCCTCATGGCAAACTACTTCTTACCCCAAAAAAAACCCAAATGGGGTCACAAGGAGTTGGATGATGAACAACAACAAATGCTCTATTGTAGTTTTATTTATTTTGTTAAATACTGCCTTTTAAATCTGGTTCAGTGGGCAGTATGTTTGACACTTCTGTGCTGCCTCTCAAAATTATTCATTAACTACTTATATAAGATAATATAGATACTAAGTGAAAAAGTTAGGATTCAAAGGTAGGCCCCCCGATTCTAAGTCTAGCATTCATTCTCTTTTCCATATTGCCTCCTTTAGGGGCCAGCCTTAATACACCAAAGCAATTACATGTGTGTATATCTATCTATCTAGACAGATACCATAATATATATCTGTGTGTGTGTGTGTGTGTGTGTGTGTGTGTGTGTGTGTGTGTGTGTGTGTGTGTGTGTGTGTGTGTGAGAGAGAGAAATCTCAGTCTTTAAAACACAGTTGTGAATCAGGCCAAGAATCAAAATGCCCATTTTAGAGATAAAGAAAACTAAAGAATGAACGGATGACTTATCAGCATTATAGAGCTGAAGCAGTAGAATTCTCCTAGGGGATCAATAATCCTCTTCTTCTCCCTTGCTCCCTGTCCCATTCCAAGCCACAGGAAACTTTCCAGGGAAAAGAAAGATTTTATTCTCGAGCCTCCCTGAGGCATCCAGCATGTTGGCCAAAAGAGAGGCAGCCCTCTCCTCCCCACTCCTAGCGTGTTCAGGACAGAAAGAAGTTAGATTCTGCTTCTTCGTCCCTTTCCAGCTGGAAGGAGTTTCTTCTGGATTATTTTCTGCTGTCCCAATGGCATCAACTATTTTTAAGTGATGGAAGTGAGAGAAGAGACTCTTCTGTTTTCCCTTGATGCTCTGCCATTAACCATAAATCTATGATATGACAGAGTATCCCAATTGCCAAAGGGAGCTGCAACAATGACGTCTGAGGGTTGTTACTGATTTGGGGAGAAGGGGTAACGTGGATGTTTCCTTAGAAGAGGTGTCTTCCGAGCTGGGCAGGATTTCAACAAGTAGGGGGATGGGAGATTTCACACCATGAGCAAAGGCACAGACCAGACAAGCTGGGATATATAACGGGAAGGGTGAGTAATATAGTTTGTGTGGAGCAAGGATCACAGGACATTAGAAACCATCTCGTCCAATTTCTTCATTTTGCAGACAAAGAGAAGGACACAACTTAGCAGAGGTTACACAAAAACATGAGAGGCAAAGCCGGGATTTTAATCCCAAGTCTGCTGACTCTAAAGCAGTCTTCTTCTATGGCATAGTGAGTGTGAGATAAATTTAGGAAGAAGGAGTGGAGTCGGGTTGTAGGACGGGGGTACAGTACTCGGCAGGCAAGAGGGAAACCCGCAGCTTGGGGCGCAGGTAGACGGCACAACGGACAGAGTACCAGCCTGCAGTCAGAAGGACCCGAGTTTAAATCTGGTCATAGTCAATTACTAGTATCTGTGTGACCCTGCACAAATCACTTAAGACAGTTTTTTTTTTTTTTTTTTAAACAGTTTCTTCAACTGTAAAATGAGGATAATAATAGCAAATACCCCCATGGTTGTATGGAGGACCAAATGAGATAACTGTAAAGTGCTCAGCACAAAGCCGGGCACAATCAGCACTATAAAATGTGCGCTCTAGCAGCACGTATAAGGGCCAGCGGCACACTATGGTGGCCAGATAGAAAAGGAGAAGCACCTCCAATCCAGGATCTTACCTCAAAGCAGTAGTCCTGGCCCAGGATGCTGCTGTGCACAGGCTTGATCACAACCTCCTCCTCCATGCTGAGATCCAGCGCCTCCACTGCGCTACTTGGACTGAGCAAGGACTCGTGGGACCTCGATTCCTTCAGCCTCGGCATCAGATGGGATCTGGGTGGGCACAGAGAGGGGAAGCAAAGCCACTATTAATTAGTCAGATCCAAGGATATCCTGGCCTTTTCTCCATGGAGAGCTACGCTCTCACCCTCTCACTCCCACTTTATCAAAGCTTTAAATGAGAAAGCTGCTTCCGTTTCTAGTGGAAAGGATACTTGAGTCAAGAAAATAGAGGACAGGAAATGGCCATGAATTCACCCCAATGATGCAGTTGCCAATGACACAGGTAACAAGGGTTGATTCTGTTTGGGAAGCCTATTTGTATCCCGCCCAATTTGGGGCTGGGCTGGAAGGTACCTTAAAGATCATTGAGCCTATCATTTCCCAATCTTTTCAAGGATGCAAATTTTTTTGTTGTTGTTGTTTGTTTGTTTTTAATTTTAATTTTTTTTCAGATGTTTTACTATGTAAAAAAATTCAAGAACATCCACAATGTAGCCATATATCTGAGAAAATAGGTTATGGATTTGGACGTCTTACAGTAACTCCCTCTTCCACAGCCTCCTCCTTCAATCCCCGTCCCTGGTCAGCTGCCCACAGGATGTAAACCATTTGATTTAGTCTAAACCCTTAATTCCTTAGTTTTGTAACAGCTCAGAGAGATTAGGGGAAATATCCAAGGTCACTCAGCTATCAAAAAGCAGGGCTGGGATTTGAACCCAAGTCATGTGATCAGAAATCAGTTTGGGTGCCACTATCTCATTTTTTAAGTCAGTAGAAGAGGCCGACGGGGCAAGAATTGGGTGTGGTCCCGAGTGGATGAGGGAGAATGAGTCACTTCACGTACAAGTAAACAAACACCAACACACCTGGGAGCAGGTAAGGAATCAGGTTATCAGTCGGCAGGGTTTTTCCTCAAATATTTTCACACTATCTTTGCTGGGAATTTCCATTTAAAGTCCCTTCCATTTAATTTCTCTTTAACTTGTCTATACCTACTTATTTACATGTCATCTCCCTCATCAGAGGGACTCCTTAAGAGCAGGGACTCTAGCCTTTCTTTAAAGCCCCAAGTACTTAGAACAATGCCTGGCTATAGGAAGTCCTTAATAAAGTACTTGTTGACCTAACTAAAATGAAGGGTTTATTATCTAATGATGGTCTCTAGTGCCCAGCTCTGACATTCGGAGACTTTAAAGACCCCGGCGGGCTGGGCTTCTGCCCTGTCTCTCCCAGGAGGTGGGGCCAATAAGACAGAATCATAAAACCATCACCTGGAACTTTTGTAGCCCGAAGAAATCTCAAAACACAGGATATTAAAAACTACAACAACAACATCCAGTATAATCCCTTCCACAATAAAGGTGAGGAATCAGAACTTGCCAGGAAAAGTGGCTAGACAGTGAATTTCAGTGGCAGATTCAGGATCTGAATCCAGGTTGCCCCATCAGCCTAGTACCCTTTCCACTATATTACTCAGCCTCCCTGGGCAGGGCTCTATGCTAGTGTCTGTTTCCTATCTCCCACATAAATAAATAAATGTTTCTGAGAGAAGGGTAAGAAGAGAAAGTTCTGTTTCTTGCACCCCATTTCCATACTCGGAAGGAACTCTGAGAGGCCATAGAACTTCCTGTCTCTATCTTGTTTGTACATAGTAGTCCCCCCGCTTTAAGAATGGGCTCCTGAAGGCAGGGCTTGACCCACACTAAGGCCTAGGCAAGTGTCTGGTGACCTGATTAAGTCAGAAACCACAATTTTGAGTTTTTGCCATTCCGAGCTCTAAAACCTTCAGAAAGTCCACGTCCCAGAGAAATGCTTGCCCATATATACCTGCGCTGGAAAACACAGGTGACCTTCCCCATGCCAGACCAATCCAGGGCCCTAAGAAGCTTCTCTAGTTTGGGTCGGTCCAGAGGTCCCCAAAGTCCAGAGGATATGACTCTCTCTGAGATCCAAAACAACCCACGGGAGTTTCTGAGACAATCTTGTGACATGGTCTGGAGATGTAAACTACCGCCAGGGCCTTATTTTAGCCTGTCTGGTTTGGCCCGGCCCAGCCCACCAGCCCACAATGACAGGAGACAGAAGGGCTGACACAGCCCAGGATGGACTAGTTGTTTTTCCTTACAAGTGTTTGACAAGGGTCCCTTCTTCACTCTGTCACCCTATGCCCCACTCAAATCCTCCCCACCTCCCACAGGGAGTATTATAATATAGCACATTTACATAGCAATTTCCTTATCCAACCTGGGGAGGTGAAGAGTGTCAGTTATCACCATCCTCACTGAGGTTCCAAAAGGGGAAGAGACTTGCCTCACATCATGTAGGTAGGAAGCAAAAGAGCTAGAAGTCAAACACAGGTCCTCCTACTCCCAAATGGTTGCTCTTTCCATTACACCATGGCTGAACTTATCTAGTCTCCTATCTTTCCTGAATTGGACAGAGGTCGATTCTTTTCTCTGAGGGCACACTGGTGGAAACGGCCTGTCATCCCCCATCCCCAAACTGCTCCTTAGTCTGTGCTGATCTCCCTAAGCACAGGTTTACAGAGAGACAATGATAAACAAGGCCCTGTTGGTTTCATTGATTCCTAGAAATTCATTTATGCTTTTGTCCCCTAAGATCTCCAAACTCCTCCACAAGGGAATACACCGGGGCAAAGGAGGGTGAGGTCAGGGAGATTGGCTGGGGCAATGCCCTTGGATAATGGAAAGCTCACGGGAAGAAGGAAGGTAAATGTGCCCTCTTCCAAATGTCCCTGGCAGGGGACGAACCCTTTGTCATTCACACACAGCAAGGCCCCACTTCTTAGACCTTATCCTGAGATGGCATGGTCCCTAGGCCTATCCAAAGTCACAGAGTCAAAGGATTAAAGGTTAGAAGGGGCTCTAGAGATCATCTAGTTAATCATTTTACTGAGGAGAAATCTGAATCCCATGGAGACAAAGAAATGTGCGTGAGCCAGGGAGTAGTCAGAGAAGGAAGGGAAGAAAAGGAAGAAGGGAGGGAAGAAGAGAGGGAGAAAGGGAGGAAGAAAGGACCATTATCCAAGTGCTGGTGCTAATAATACCAGCCCTATCATTAAATCTGTGTGAACCTGGGAAAAAATTGCTTCTCTTCTTCCCTGAGCCTCATTTTCCTTCTCTGCAAAATGACAGGGTTAAATTAGTTGACTTTTCACCAACGAAAGACAACTTGAGCTTTAAAGATATAACTCTATAATGATAAGATGCTTATGATCAATGTCCCCCTGGGCTCAACTCGCAATCTACTCCTCCCCAAACTCAATCCCAGATAGTGGCCGACCCAGGGTGAGTTCTGTTAGAGAATTCACTTTTTCTCTTTGAACTTTTTGTATATAGTGAGTCACAGCACAGACCCATGAGGCTCCTCCATATACCTATTCTAAGACATTATACTTATAATCAACATATATGCTAGGGCAGAATGGGGGAGTAGAAAATTGGTTTAATGTTCAGGAAGATGTGGGGTCAAGACCTCTACACCCCATGGCTATGACTTCTCCTCACAAGTTACTTAACCTCTTGCTGCCCCAGGTTACTCTGATACTCAACTTCAGAGAAGATGAACAGTTATCTGCATTGATAGAAGAAATACTTCTTTATCAATAATTGTGTTAAAAAATAAATCTATTCATGAGCACTGACTTTGGAGTCAGAGAATCCATATGTATAATAAGGGAGATAAGTCTTGATTTTCGACTTTAAATGCTCTGATACTAGGAACTTTGGGGGCTTTAGTCCAAGAAATTGAAATGGCTAGTGTTGGACAATTGCAATATATACTTTCCAAAGTATACAGAAAAGTAGTTCTCATTACAATTAGTTACGTCATTGGATAATTACAAAAATACTTGAAAAAATATATGGAAAAGGAGAAGAAATAGTTATCATACAAGCAGGTCCAATTTCAAGTGTTAGCCCAGTTTTCCCAGCCAGGAACTTTAATTCCTACAAGGTGAGGCTGCTAGTCCCCCTCCTTCTAGTACTGAGTTCATAGCACATTCCAGTCCTGGGCTAGACTGAGGTTAGTGAACATTTATCAACTTATTGATTGATTGATATGGATTGGCTGGGGGCAGTTACCTCTAATCTGTTCCAGGAAGAGAGTGATAGGACACATGACCCTCAAGGATGATTTTTTTTGCCCATGATCTCATCTGACCCTCAGACCATTCCCAGAGGTGCTTTACTTTTTTTTTTTTTTTTTTTTTTTTTAAAACAAAAACTGAGGCCGTTCCTAGAAAGTTCATAGGGCACAAAGCTGGAAGGCACCTTACAGATAGGGTAATCTTACTTCCCTCATTAGGAAATGAAGGCCTAGAAAAGGTCACATAGATAGTAAATATCAGAGTTGGGACCGAGCCCAAGTCTTTAGACTTCAGATTCAGTGCTCTTTCAGTAACCCAGAGCCACTGAATGGGTGAGATTAGAACATGGATTTCTGACTCCCCACCCAGTGCTGCAAACTAAAAAGCTTTTCTTGTAATATTTTAAAATTCTCAGAAGCCTATGACAAATCTCTTCATTTCTCCTGGCATAAGCTCCTCTCTACTTAGCCAGCTGTTTTTCCAAAAACAGAGTTTCACCAAAAACAACCCATTGTCTTCCCACCTTGGAATGTTAGCCCATGATCAGGACAAAGTTCCTTTTTTCTTAGGTTGGAAAGTGTCTTTATCTTGAACCTGGGCCCCTCTGGCCATGGCTAACCATTCCACAAAACCTCAACACTGGAAAGGACCTTGATGTCATCTAGTGCCACACTTGCAAAATGGTGGTGGTGGGCTGGGACTGGATGACTCCTAAGATCCTTTCTAAGTTTCTGCATCTAAATAAGAACACCATCTACATCATCCCTGAGAAGTATGGTGGAAGCCATTTTGGGGATAGTTAAAATTGTTAGGAATCTTGATAAATCAGACAAAATTTGCTTCTGTGAATGTCCCTCTGCCTGAATACTGCTGCTCCTCAGGTCAAGCAGAACACGAAAAAGTGCCGGGTCTTGAGTTAAGACCTAGTCCAAATGCTAGCTCTATGATCTTAGGCAGGTCGTTTAATTTCTCCGGGCTTCAGGTTGCTCATCTGTACAACGAGCGAGTTGAGCTAGATGACTTCTAAGCTGCTTTCCAGATGGAAGCCTGGGATTCTAGGACACTAGACAGCCATTCAAATACTTGAGACGATATATTATGGGTCTCTCCCTGTCCCGAGGCTTCCTTTCTCTAGCCTTAGCTTCTCCAGTCCCTTCAGTCCGGATCACCCTCCTCTGGATGCCCTCTAATTGATCGATTCCATCTGGCTCTTGAAGAGCAGTGAACTGTCCCCCGGTCACGTGATGCCCACCCCAGGAGCACAAACACTGATGTAAACATATGGCTCTCTGCTCTGGGGCTGCCAGTCACTTCCACAGAATCCCTGCTCGGGCTCTCTGCGGCTCCGTTTCAAGGACTGTTGTGAACATTTTAACAAACATGGCAAATGGTTCCCCCTCTCAGAAGACAGCCCATCGATCCTGAGGGGAAATAACCTTGTTATCCGTGTGGGTTCTGTTCCAGGGACTCCAACGGAGAGGCCGCTGCAGCCTAGTTATTAAAGCAAGATGTTTGCCACTTGAAAGCACAGAGGAAAGATCCCATTCCTGGCACCAATTGGACACAACATTTCCACCCGACATTCCAAAGCATCTTTCTGGCAGGCGTTCCGCTCCCCTCCCTCCAAACAGGGGACAAGTTGAGGGAACAGCAGTAGTCAAACAGTGACAGACATAAACAGGGTTGTTCAGACTGAGTGGGTGACACAGACCCCGGCCCAACACGGGCCGGATTTTCGGGAAGGGAAGGACAGATGCCTAGTTTTCATGCCAAATTTAGTCACAGAATTTAGAGCTGGAAAGGTCCTTAGAACAAAGAAAAAAAATTTTAGTCCACACACTATTGGAGCCGCAAGAGACCTTGGAACGCAGAGTGTCACAGCTGGAAGGGCGGTTAGATCACATGACAGCAAAAGCAGAGGAAATGGAATATCAGAACTTGGAGACCTCAGAACACAGAACATCCGAGTCAGAATTAGCAGTCTAGAGATATCAGCTTACCCAAACCCCTTATTTTTCTGACAAGAAAACAGGTCCAAAGAAGTCCAAAGGGTCTTGTCCATGGCCACACAGAGATTACACGGCATGGTCTAGAACTGATTTCAAATCCACGTCTCTCTCCCCATAGCACGTTAGGTTATTAAAAGTGTCCAATTCTTTCTTTCCAAACTGAACATGTAGATTATGGATAGAACTATGTCCCCTGGGGACCATTTAGCCGTGCTTAGAAGAAGTCTCAGACTGAAGGAGAAGGCAACATTAATTGCATTTAACAGAAGCGGCCTTCCTTTATAAACTTCGGAGGAGGATCATTCCATTTGGCAAGAGAGAGGCTACAGAACCACAATGCTACTGCGCCCATGCGCAGGATAAGATAATGAGACCGAAATGTTGGAAAGAACAGGTTAAGAAGTTTCTGAATTTCCAAAGTGCCCAACCCAGGGGAATTCCCAAATCACCCTGGCCAGATAACACAGGAGACAGGAGGACAACAAAAACCCGGAGCAGTTTGAGAGGGAGCAGTTCTGGGAGCCAGAGGACACCAAGCCCAGAGGAGGAATTCTAAAGTTCCAGTCCCGGCTCCTGCTGACAGCTGTGTGACCTGAGGAAGTCACTCCACCCGCCCATTCAAGCACTGTCAAGTACTTTCTTCCCTGCATTCTACTCTAGACCCTGGTAGGTAGATGCTGTTATTATCCCCATTTTACAGATGAGGAAACTGAGGCAGAGGTTAGGTGACTTGTCCAGAGTCACACAGTAATGTCTGAGGCTGCATCTGAACCAACTCAAGACCTGGAGCTCACCACCAGCCACTTTTATTTATACTATCTTATCTGATACAGCCCCCTTGGTGAAACAGATATCATCCCCTTTCATTCCCCAAGCAGTATTTCCATGAACACAGTCTTGCCCATAGCAGGTGCTTAATAAAGTTAAGGAACTGGGGCTCAGACTCACCCCAGGTGTTAATTTGATAAGTAATCAGAGGTCAAGATGTCCCAACTGGGAGACCTTTAGGACATCACTACTCCATTAATTACTTTGGCACAGGGCAGCTACTTGCACAATGGCTACAGCACCAGCCCTGAGTCAGAAGGACCTGTGTGACCCCGGACAAACTGCTAAGTCCTGGTTGCCCCCTTCCTCTCCCCCCCAAAAAAAAAAACCACTTAGGCAGGGACAGAGACTCTGCTTCCGAGAAAAAAAGGAATCTTCCCGAGTAACTAGACTGTCGACTACGGGCAACAGCAATCAGGCTAATTGGGGCTGAAAGCCATCGTGTTTAACCCCATGCCTTCCCGATTGATCCTATCTCCACTGGAGCCAAGTGGCACCATATGGAAAGTAATAAGGGATTACTGAAATGTAGAATCTCAGAAGAAGAGGAGGGTAAAGTTGTAGAGAAAGCCCTGGGTCTGAGGGCAGAAAACCTGTGTTCAAAAAAATGCTGTCCAGTACTTATTACTTGTTCTTTCCTGAGGAAGTCACTTAATCTCTACACTGGCTGCAGTTAGACTAGGGGATTCATAGGTTCTCTTGTTCCACCTCTAAATCTACAATCCTAGGACTGCCGGGGTGTGGGGAAGAATCATCACCTCCATTTAAAAAGGAGAACGTGCCCCAGAAACATGGCTGAGGGGACTGTGAGAATCCTGGAGAATTCTGGTCTCCAAAACCTTCATCTCATACTTTTTCCTGCCACAACACATTGTTTCTCATGTCAAATATTTCCCCAAATTCGAGCTGTGCAGCAACATTAGCACGTAACTGCTTCCCTGCTCAGTCCCTCTCCCCTCCGTCTCTTGTCTAAGAGCTTCAAATAAGCATCTCAATGAGAGAAACTCAGCTTCATCCAGATCTTCACTGACCTTGAAACACTACCCGCCTGAGAATACAATGAGCCACCCTGTTTGGGAGCCTAGCTCTGTCGGGTCTCAGAAGGGCTGGCAGACCCTGGCCCACTGGGAAGTCAAGCGTTCCAGAAGCGCCTTACCTGAGCCCCTCCAGAGGGGGCTTTCAGGACTGAAGGTTCATGGAGCCCTCTGCCATGACAACTCCAAGAGGACAGGACCCCCTCCTGCCCTCTCCCACAACTCTCTCAAATCATTCCTCTAGAGCAGTAAAAGTAGCCCCAAAAGTGGGGGCCCCGATTGTTTAGAGAGCTTTGTCACCCACTGTTCCAAGGTCCCTCCCAGGTCTTCCTGCATTTTATTTTTTAATATTTAATGCTTCATTCCTTCCGGCTGGTTTCACACTGTTTTATCATTGTAGTTAGATTCAAACATTCTATGTCCTGGGGAACCTCCCTGCTCCTTCCCAATATAAAAGTCCTTGCTTTACTCTCTGTTCCCTCTCCAGCTCTAAGATTCTCTCTCTTACTGTCCCTTTTGGCTCTGACATCCTGCAGTCCTCCAATGCAAATCTGTAATACTATGAGGGAGATGGAGAAGCAAAACCTTTTCCCTAAAATCTGATCTGTTGGTCTTGCCATAACATCACACAGGTTTGGGGGGGGAGGGGATCCCCGAGCTGAGGTGTGGCTCTTCCCTTACTTAGTATTCCAAAGCAAGTCCTCAGACCCCATTTCTTCCCCATGTCTGTTTCTCTAACAATGGCTTTAAGTCAAACCTTCCCCCTTCCCCTCAAAAAAGACCTAGGTCCTGACGACAACACGTCCAAATTGCATCCACTCGGGTCCAGCTTCCTCAGTCTCCTTCCTTAGCCTCTAACACCTAGTACCTGCCCTAGTGGCCAAGTTCCCTCCTTTGGGCTGATCCGGGCTCCAGCTTACAGGGTCTTCGGACTTCTTCCCCTCCTCCTTCCCTCCTCCTCTCTCACTGTCCCTTTCTCTCGCCTGAGCAGCTCCTGGCTGCTAGGCAGAGCCCACAATCCACTCACAGCCGAGCTCAGCTCCAGCCCCACCATTGGCTGCTTCTGTAGCTGGGTAGGAGAGGCAGCAATTCCCAGGCAAGGGGCTCTGACAGCTGCTGCTTCCAGCCACTGTGCAGGACACACACGTACACGGATACACATGCACAGGATGATGCCCTCTAGACTCATGAATATACAACACAGATACACACAGACTCAAACATACACTGCCACCTGCCCATCCCACAGACAGTTATATACGCTCACATCCTACCCACCCTAACAGACATACAGCTGTACCAGTGACACACTGTCACCACAGATTCTGAACTATTCAGCCAGCCCAGCCCACCCCCCAACGAAAGCATACCCCCCCACATTCACAGTTTTTGTAGGCATCTTTTCCACCCTCATTTCCAAAAATCAACATTTAAAACAAAACTTCTCAAGCTTCTTGACAGTTCCAGATCTTATCCAGCTAATCCCCCAACTGTCATGGTCAGTTCTTCTGAGAAAGGAGAGTCCCCCCAAAACTGCCCTAAGAGGCCATGAACAAGGTCTCGCTTTTAAAAGCACCCCCTGACAGACCTCAAGCAGCCTTCAGAGCAACGAGGGAGACGGGCAAGTGAAGTAACCCATCTCCCTACCTTGGGGCTTGGCCAGGAGAGGAGGGGTGGGTTTCACCACCTGGAAGCAGCGGGTCAGCACTCAGTGCTTACCTCAAAGTGTTCTCACTCAGGTCTTCCCCCGTGAACATCTCCTGGCTCTCACTGCCCTCGCCCTGGTACAGTTCCTCATAACTACTTGCCAGGGTCTTTCCATCCCCACTCGGATCCATCCTCGCCCGGATGCCAGAGTAGTCTTCCTCACAGAGATACAGATCTGCTTCAGGAACTCCACTGCTCCAGGAGTTCTGTAGCTCCTGAGGCAAGTTCAGACTCTTCTGCCTGGCATTCAACGCTTTCTGTCATCTGCCGCCAAGGTGCCTTACCAGCCCTGCTCTGCTCCAGGTTCCCACTGGGAACACGCGCACCCCCAACACCCTCACTCAAGCTACTGCTTGTGCCTGCAATGCCCTCCTTCCCTGTGCCTCTATTGGAAAGGAAGCTTGAACATATGTCAGAGGGGGTAGGAAGTGTCAAGACAACCTAGTTCAACCTGTGCACTTAGTGGATGGAGAAAGGGAAGTCAGAGCCTGCAGGTGACCTATCCAAAGTCACACTGCAAAGTAACAGCAAAATCAGGATGCAAGTTGTCTTCTGGCTCCGGCTTCAGCTCTCTCCCCATTACAGTGCCCAGCCATGCTCGTTCCCACCTGACCCAGAGCAGGCCTTCCTGCAGGAGCTGCCTGCACTGCCCGGCGTCACCCCATTGTGTCCAGCTATTTCCTTTCCCACTTTCCCCAGCCTGGCTAGGCAGGCAGCCCAGCGGAGGTCAGCTGGCGGGCTGGGAATCTGGCTCACGCCGTTAAGCCTGGTGCTTATTGTTCCTGAGCCTGGCCAGGAGGGGGTGGGTGTGAGACTGGACAGAACAAAGCCGGACCCAGATACTTCTTCTCTCCCTCTCCATTCCCCTATCGATGGTGTCTGACCCTCTCAGAGCTGGATATAGGGCTGTGATGAACAAGCCTATGTTCTCTTCCTCAATCCTTTCATAAAAGTACAGGTCTAGGTTATATAATCATCAAAAAGAATATCATTTGGAAAGGATCTTCTTTAATATAAAACACTGAAGACCCACCATTGCCCTCAGCCTCTCCAAGCTAACAAACTGAGTACCCTAAGCCTATAGACTGAGCAGACCCTAACCCACCCAAGAACTGGGCAAGTCCCTTCTGCTCCCTTCCCAACCAAGCTGCATGTAAAGTACTTATCACACACACAGGCTTTTCCTCATAGCCCTACAGAATCGGCTAGAGATTGCTGGCGCTTTGTCTCAGTCAATCCTATCGGTATCTGGAACTCCCCTAATTGTGTTTCTCCATCCTCTGCTTAATCAATAAGCATTTATTAAGGAATTACTATGCCTCGGGGACTGTTATACAATTAAAAAGAAAAAAAAAAAAAAAAAAAAAAAACCCTGCCCTTAAGAAACTTACATTCTAATAAGAAGAGAATATGTGTATGTGTGTGTGTGTGTGTGTGTGTGTGTGTATAAAACAAGTACATTCAAGAACCATGAGACATCAAGACAAGGTAACTCTGGAAGACGTAAATCTTCCTTAAAAACAAATAAATAAAAAATACTATTGCTGTCTCAAAGTCTGCCTCCTAGAGGAAGTCTTCCAGATCCAATCAGAAAGCTGGTCACATCCTTCACCCTGCTTAGACAAGGAGACTTGTAGCTCCCCTGCTATGCAAATGATAGAAATCCCTTTTGACTTATTTTTAACTTATCTTTTGTCCATCTTTTCATGCATGTCAGTTTGTCAAAAATGGTAAGAACAGGGCAGGGACATAATCTGAAAATTTGTTTTAGCACTGCGCCACCCATAAGCCAGTTCTTGCCAAACACTCACTTAGTCCGGCTGCTTCTTTTGAACTCTCTCTCAAACACCTGTTAATCTTTATACCACCAAGCCCTTCCAGATTCCTAAATGATCCCTCATCTCTGATCTCTGAGATAATGCCTGCAAAGGGTCACCAGATTAACTCTTCAAAAGGACAGCTCAAATCAGGTCATTCCCCTACTCAAACACCCTCCATAGCTATTCATAGTCAGCTGCCTTTCATTTCAAATGCCTCAGACTAGATTTAGGGCCATCCACATTCTCCATTCACTTTACCTATGGGAAATTGTGTCTACTTTTTAGCACACAAGCTCTGCTCTAGGGACGCAAGTTATGGACACACCAACACTGGGCTCATGGAATTATAGATGCCAGAGCTGGAGGGGACCCTAGCACACAGAAAGGCAGAGCTGGAAGAGACTGTTAGAGAAGAAATCTGAATCCAGGTCCTCTGATTCCAGAGTCACGACTCTTTCCACAGTAGCATTAACATTTTTTTCTACACTTTCATTTTACAAAGAAAGAAATAGATCTAAAGACTTAGAGGTAGTTAGCGGATAGTGTTAGACCTGAGATTCCAGAGAAAAGGATTAGGCCCAAAGAACTCAAGAAGGTTGGAGTTCAAATCCAACCTCAGACACTTACTATCTATGTAGTCCTAGATAAGTCACTTAATTTCTATTTGTCTGTAAAATGGGAATAATAGCACCTACCTTCCAGAGTTTTGTGAAGATTAAATGAGATAAACATTTGTAAAGTTCTTAGAATAGTGCCTAGCGGATAAATACCATAAAAATATTAGCTATTATTTTATTACAGAACTAACATGCTCAATGTCATAGTTAATGTTGTTGTGTAGTCGCATCTAAGTCTCTTCACAACCCTGTTTAGGATTTTCTTGGCAAAGATAGTGGAGCCGTTTTTCTTCTCCAGCTCATTTTACAGATGAGGAAACTGAGGCAAACAGGGTTAAGTGACTTGCCCAGGATTATATAACTAGTAAGTGTCTGAGCCTGGATTTGAATCCCTTGACTCCAGGTCTGGGTGCTTTATCCATTGCTCCCTCACAGAGCTAAGAGTTAATAGAACAATCTAGGACTAGAATCCAGAACTCCTGAGTTCAGCCACTCCTACTGACCTTGAAGTTTCTGCCTACTCTCTGCTCCCTTTTTCTTTTTTTCTACAGGAAGGAAAAGGCAAAAGGGGTGTATATCCCCAGGAGGATCAGGGAAGGCAGAGATTCTGGATCTGAGATCCAAAGGGGCAAACTGTCCCACTGGCTGAGGCAGCCACAGGCAGGGTCCTGGCTGGCAGGCAGATTTAGCCATCATATGCTCGGCTCCTCTAATTAATCTGGACTTATTAGCACAACCTGTCAAGGCCAGAGAAAAAGCTGGATGGGCCGTCCTTGTCTCCGAGGCCTGCAGTGACGCATGCCCAGCCACCAAGCTGCCCTTGGCCCACTAATGAGGAGACAAACTGAGCAGGGGGCTCTACATCACATTAATCATAAAATCCTAAAGCTAAAAGGAACTACAGGGGTTAGCTGGCCTACAGTACCTCTGACAAGGAATCATTCAGCCTCTACTTGAAAGCCCCCCGTGATGGGGAACTCATTACCTCCTGATCTAGCCCATTCCATCGATATAGCATTTCCCTGATATTGAACCGGCCAGGATTGCTACGATCACATGTCAGTGGACATCATCTCAGTGGAACAAGCCCTGGCTCACAGATCCCCTCTCCTGCCTCCTATTTATGTGCTCTTGGGAAAGGGGCCTTAAGCTGGTCGGTCTCATTTTGCTCATATGTAAAAATGAGGAGGTTGGACTAGATGGCCCGAGTTTACTTGGATCCTTTCAGATCATGACCTTATAGGCTAAACTGGGCTCGGGCAGGATACCCAGGAGTAACTAACCTCCTCGTCTGCTCCAGTGGTACCTACAAAGGGCCACCAGTGGCCGTGTGAAATCCCTTTGTCTCCCTGAGCCATCTGTGAAATGAGGAAGCTGGGCCAGATGATTGCTAAGATCCCCGGCTGCTCCTGACCTGTTGACATTTCAATCAGTGGCCCAGCCAAGACTCAAACCTGTGTCTCCTGCTTCTTTAGCCAATGTTCTTGCCATCACAACATGGCCCCTCCACTAGCGTCCTTACTTTACCAGTGTAGAAATAAGGGTCAGGGAGGGGAAATCACCACCCAAAGTAGTGTGTGTGGTAGAGCCAGGATTATAACCTAGGCTCCTGGCCTTCCTGCTCAGTGCTCCTGCCATGAGTCCCCCCTTCCTCTCTGAATTTTGTGTTCTTTTACAATAATAAGAGGATCTATACTTTAGAAACCTATAACATGAGAATGGGACCTAAAAGAAGAATGGATTAGCCCCCAAAGAAGACTGATAACCAAGGGGAGGGAGTAGAGGGAGAGAGGGGATAATTTGGAAAAATGAATACAAGGGATAATGTTATAAAAAAAAAAAATTACTCATGTATATATACTGTCAAAAAAATTATAAATAAAATTAAAAAAAAAAAGACTGATGACATTTATACATGCTTTCACAATTTACAAAGCCCTTTCACATATTGCTCCTATATGATCCTGTGGGTCAGGATTCAGAGGAACACAGAATGACAGCCAGAGCTGAAAAGGACCTTAGATAGGATTATTTATTTCACCTCCTTAAGTTTTTTATAGGAAAGGAAACCAAAGTGCAGAGGGGTTACGTGAGATAGGACATAGGAAATTAGTGGCAAAGATGAGATTTGTTCCTAGGCTTCCTGACTCCAAAACCAAAATTCTACAACTTGGAAATCTGGGGAAATGAAAAAAGAGCATGAGATTCAGAGATGAGAAAGACTCAATGGATCCTGCCTACTGATACTGGCCCAACTGGACTCTGCACCAGGGAGGCCAGTTCCCAGGCCACCAAAGCTCCTATCATCTACATTCTGGTGGAGACTACTATTAACCTGGAAGGTGATCTCATCCTGTTCTCTTGGGCCACTGTGCATTTATGCAAGGCATTTCTCATGCCCAGAAAATACTCCCTTCTGGCCCACTGAAACGCTTCTCTTTCTTAAGGACAAATTCAAAGTACCACTTCCTCCATGAAACTTCCCTTGATTTCTTACCCTGAAAAAAAAGATCTGGCTTTACTCCATTATAAATCACCACATATTATTCTTAAGTGAATAGATGTTATCCCTCCCTTCTTGACTCCTCCCAAAAAAATTGTAAGTTCCATGAGGGCAGATTTCCTACTTATATCTTTTTCATGAGTGTTCCAAAACTAAGCACAGGGCTGGCCCCACAGTTGGTACTTAAAATATATTTGTATTTAACAACATTCCAGCAAGGTCAGTTCCCCGGCCCCGAATGATGACAAGACAGATCCCTTTTCTGTTTTTAACTTACTTCTTGTTCTTATTCCTTGAAAGGGAGAGCTTACCCCCCCCCCCAAAGGAAATGCAGTAATTGGCTGGGCAATCAGTCCTTTGACCAACAGTAATCTCTATGCTTTTAAGATGCCTTTAAAAAAAATTTCTAACAAGTAATCTATTGTCCTGATTCCAGGAAGAGACTGGCCTTTACACACAGCATTCTCCCCAACCTTCCATCTAGTTTTCAAGTCCAGTCTCTTTTTTCTGTAAGGGCTAGTTACATGTATAGGCACAATCAAATTTCTACCAGTCTGCACATAATGGCACAGATAATGCTAGACCATGGAGAATCCCCATACCAGCCTATTAGGCTTTATAGCGCAAGATATGACTTCTCTAATTTTATTTTTCTCAGGCCAGTCTTAGTGAAATGAACTTTATCTTCCCTGAGCTCCCTGACAGCGGACGGTCACCTTCAGGGAGAAGGGTTTAATACTGACTTACAGAACAGCTAGGAATCCCATTTTCTCTGAGAGAGAAAAGACTTCTATTTCCACCTCCCACTCACGGCATGCACTCCAACTGTTAAAGTTGCTGATGGAGCCATCCAGTGTCTGCTTCGGTACCTCCAGGGACAGAAAACTCACTACCTTATGAGACAGTCTGGTTCCACACTATTGGTCAGTTACTATTGTTAGGATGTCCATTCTTAAACTGAGCCAAACAAAATCTTCCTCCTTCTAACCTCCACCCACCTTGGTCCTAGTTTTGCCTGCTACGGACACAAAGACTAAGTCCAATAATCTCAGTTTCCTGAGCCAACTCTGAAAATAGATACCCTGTGTCACCATGTCCCCCAAGTCTTCTCTTCTCCAGACTGAACATCCCAGCCCCTTCACATGTGACATGGCTTTGAATTAACACACTTTTCTTCCTCCTCTGGATACAGTTCACCTTGTCAACATCCTAGAACTAACCACAGCATTTCAGATGGAGTCTGACCAGGGCAGATGATAGAAATACTGTCCCTTCCCTTCCCTAGGACAATATGCTCTTATTACTGCCGCCGGAGGCTGAATTAGCTGGGATACCAGCTGCGTCACACTGTTGACTCACATCAAACTTTCAGGCCACAAAGGAGCCTTTATAGCCATGCATCCATGTATATTATTGTTTTTGTTATTCAGTCGTGCCCAACTCTTCATGAGCCCAGAGACCAGACTGTGCATGGTGTTTTCTTGGCAAAGATAAAAGAGTGGTTTGCCATTTCCTTCTCCAGTGGATTAGGGCAGAGGTTGAGTTGATCTGCTCAGGATCACACAGCTAGTGTCTTGTCTGAATTTGAACTCAGATCTTCTTGACTCCAGGCCAGGTCCCTATCCACTGAGCCACCTAGCTGCCATGTATGTTACAGAAGGATGTAAACTCAGAATGTTCAAAGATAGGTAAGGGCAGAGACACAGAATGTCCAACTTGGAAGGGCCTTTAGAAAATAGTTCAAACTTAAAACACAGAATATCAGAGCCAGAAAGGACCTTAAAGAACATCTCATCCCATCTCCTCATTTTCAAGTCAATAAACATTCTGAATAACCTTGAGAGAACACAATAATCAAGGCTGATCATAGACATTTAATTTATACCATATGAATGTCCTGTTTCACCTGTCTAATCATGTGACCTTACTTAGGGGATTTTGAATTACTCTCCTTCACAGCTCCCACCCAACCCACTAACATCCAAGGGATGCAGGTTGAGTGCTAGAAAGCATGGGGTCTACTCTGCCAATGATTGGTTGAAGAAGTCATCTTCTCCGATCCTGCACCTTGGCTTGCTCAAACTGTAGAACTGTCCTAGAGGGAACTCTAAACTTTGGGGCAGCATTCATAGCTCTGGGGAGATGGTTGGTCGTTCTCCTGTCTGTGAGCATCTTTGGAGGCAGCCAGAGAGCGGGTCCTTATCATCCTTGCACACAGCTTTTATAGGCAGAAGCTCAGCTGAAACCAGACACCCACTAATTTCAGTCCCTTCATGTACAGGCACACAGTTTTACACCTGGATTTCAAAATTCTGGGAAAGGAGGAGACAATCTGGGCAAAGTTCATCAACTGTCCCTAAAGACACACACCAAAGCCCTTGGGACCTTTTTATTCTATCTGAATCATTTCCCTTGACTGTCATCAGGAGATACCTTTCTCTAACCTGGGAGAGAGGACAGATTCAAAAGAACTGGACCCCACCCTCCCTAATCACATGCCCTGAAAATATCTATTGTTTGAAAATAAGATTTGCTTCAAAGACAGGCAAGCCTGGAAAGAATTTGTCAAGAAAAATATCATACAAGAAAGATATGTTGGTTAGGTAAGCCAGTGTTCCCACTGTCACTGGGCACTTAGCTTGTTTTCAGCTTTTTATCACCAATAATGCTGTTATGAACTTTACACCTATTTTATACAAACAGAGCTGATTCTGCCCATCCTTTCCTGCTTGCAGTGCCAGTGATGTGAGGGGATGAAACAGAAATCAGGAGAGCAGGGTTCCTGCTTCAGATCTGCCTCTAATTTTCTCTGTGACTGTGGGCTAGTCAATCCTTTTCCCAGACTCAGTTTCCTCTTTTATATAAATGGAACAATATCTTTCCCAATCTATTTTCATAGCGGCAAGATGAGGCTCAAATGAACCAAATGTGATTGAAAATTCTTTGAAAAAGAATCTTGCTTCCCCAATGGAAAAAAGTTGTTATTAACCAGCTCATAATGTTAAAGGAGTCAAGTTTAGGATGTGTGGAATGGAGAGTTTGAAAAGGGGAGAATGTAGCGCCATGCCTGGCATATAAGGAGCATGGACACGAATAAGGAATGTGTGGACGTCTGTGTACGTAGTTTGGTCATATTCCAGCTCTGTTATCCAACACCTGATATATTACCTCTGACTTGAGCCCCCCTGAGACTCATTTCCCAAACAAGTTTTCTCAAACAAATCCAAGCCTTTCATGATGGACAAAGAGAGAATCCGGACCTGTCTCAAAAGACTCCACTCCTGGCTAAAGTCTAAGCTCTGCTAGTTTTAGTCTTGTCCCCTGCACAGATCACAGTCTCCTCAATTATCAAATAATAATAATAAAAGCAATTATAATGATTAAAAAACTGTGCTTTGAAATTTCCTTTCAATCAATCAATTTTATTGTGAGAGCTCAGGCAAGTCATTTTTCTAGGCCTCAGTTTTCTCATCTGTAAAATGAAGGGGTTGAACAAATTGATCTCTACGGTTTCTTTCAGCTTCATACACTCAAGCTAAAGTTATTCTCATTCTTAATATTCAACAATTCTAATCAAGGCAGATTACTTCACACTTCTGCAGGTTGGCCCTGATTGTGAGCAAAGGGGGACAAATCTGGGGGACACACACTCCTTAGGACTTTTCTTCCTTGTAGGCTTTCTCCATCCCCAACTTCCTTATTTTCTAAATCTGTGATCGAGCCCAGACACGGTGGAAAGAAGGCCCGTGGACCTGTCTCACAGAGCTGTCATGAACAAAGCATTTTCCAAACCTTGAAGTGCTCTAAAAATGGGAGCTGTTATTATTCCTAATGTCTCCCCTTCTGCTCTGCCTCCCCACTGCCACACACACTGCTCCATCTGGCCTGGTCTCTCTGAGCTCCAGCCTCTTCCCCTCAGGGGGGCTGCTGCCTTTATTCAGGAAGCCAACAGTTTCCACACATGCTTCTCCCTCTTAGATTCTGCAAGTGGTGAGGAAGAAGGACAAAGCCCGGACCTCCTATAGGCTAGTGGGCCTGGGGAGTCACAAGGGTGACTCATCTGCACTCACAGCTCACTCAAAGAAGGGAGAAGAATGGATAGGATAGGGAGGGGGACCCAGGGATGCTGGCAGAGGCTAACCATGGTCCTGCCTGCCCTAGGGCAGAGGCTTCCCTTTGCACTTCTTTTTCTCATTAAAGCGCACAAACATGGGGAGTGGGCACAGCACTAAATCTTAAGACAGAAGACTTGGATTTGAATGCAGTCTCAAATGTTTGTAACTTACATAAGCCAAGACCAAGGCATTTCCCTTCTTTAACTCTGTTACCTTCTCTATAAAAGGAAGAACTAGACTAGGTCTTTAAGGCAAGTTCCAATTTTAAATCCTACCATTAGGGATCTCCAGTCTTCCTTTGTGTCCTGATCCTCTATGTGACCTTGGGACTCTGACAATGAGCAGTCTGAGGTGTAAGCTCATGGACACTGTGGGTGGAGACAACCAGTGGAACTCAGATGGTGGCGGAGAAGGAGGGTGGGTTCCCAAACAGCCCTCTTCCCTTCAAAGCCACAGCCCATGGGAACAGAGGGAATGGATAAAAATAGCTATGAGCTATGCTTTGTGAATCCCAAACAGACTCATCTCTCCTAACCCCATCAGCTTCCTGGCCTGAGAGAAGGCAATGGGTAGTAGAAGCAGCTTGGGAAAGGGCCAGAGGGCACAGCCAAGCTCTCTGACTGTCCCCTTCCCAACTCCAAAACCACTGGGGACAGAGGAATGCCGCCTGTCTCTCCAGGGACAAGCAAGGAATGGGGGTGGAATACTCAGGCAGATATTCTCCTTAAAAGGACAAGAACCTTTATCATCCAGGAAGACTTACTTTACCTCTCTAGGTCTCTACTTCCTCATCTGTAAAAGCAAAGAGCAAGGAGATGATCTTTAATGATCCATTGACGTTCTATTCTAAGATCCCTCCTAGCTGAAACGTTCTGGTTCCAATATACTAAATTCTACTATAAGGAAGCAACATGGTTTAGTGGAGACAGTGACTAGGCTTAAGAGCCAAAAAACCTGGGGTGAAGTCCCAGCTCCCAAATTTACTGTGATAATGGCACAACTTACCTGAGTATCAATTTCTTCATCCACAGAATGGGAATAATGCTTGCATTAATTTTTTCAACTATTTTGAGGAAAACACTTTCCAAAACTGAAAATGCCATAGAAAGAGAAGCTAATAGTAAGCTAACAATAATATGAATGTATCTTGTAGCAAGAACAGTCTGAGTAATTATGAGGAGATAAGATTCTTAATGCATTTATCCCTAAAACTCTTAAAACTGAAACAATGGGGATGGAAAGAGCAAGAGACTTGGATTCCAGACCCAACTCTATCAATAACTTACTCTGCAATCTTGGACAAATTACCTCTCTGGGCCTTTATGTTTTTCTCCCTACAACTGAGGCAACTGATACCTCACCTACTTTCTTCACAGGAGCAATATGAAGTTCAAATGAGATAAATACATTTGAAAGCACTTTGAAAAAGGTTTTTGCTTTTTCAAAAATAGAAGAGAAATCAATTCTTGGTGTCAAGGGAGCCTCTGAAGGAAGAGGAAGAGGTGGAGAAGGGTGTTGCAAGGACAGGTCTCAGTGCTAACTAGCTTGAAGGCTCCAGGCATATAATATACCCTATATGCTTGGTGGCAAAACAGGATACAGAGAAGACCTCTGAACTTTGAATTAGAAGACTCTAGGTCATTTACAAGCTTAATGATTTTAGCCAAAAAATTCACTTCAATGGACTTTGGTTTTTCTATTGGTAAAATGGGAGTGATAATATTTGCACTTCCTAACTTATAGGGCTGCAGTGAGGAGTAAATCAGTTAAAGGATGGTTAAATTCTTTGCAGACTTTAGGAAAGATTTCTATAAATTCATTCACTCATTCAGCCATTCATTCATCATTCCTCACCAAGTATTTCATGATTCTAGCTGTATTTCACAACTAGAATGGGCTTTTCAAAAAACATGCAGAGCCACATTTACTTTCAAACATCTACTTTCCTTTCACATTCTGAGGAGAAAATATACATAGCAAAAAACTTTCCATCTCATCCCCCAAGTCATCCTGCAGTCTGAATAATTTCAAGTTTTTAATCAATAGCTGTCAGACTTGTCAAATTACTTTAGGGACCGCAAAGCAATTTTTAAACATTCATCAACCTCAGTAGAACCAGTTAAGTGCCCTGAATTTTAAGAGGAAGAGGCGCCCAAAAACACTGATCAAACAGGATTATATTCTGGCAAATTAAAAATTAGCTTTTCATGAATCCCCACCCCAATACTTATCTAGCAGTGAGTTCCCAGGCAGTGGAAAATATTCAGCTAGGGAGGTGGGAAAGTGATAGTGATTGATGGGAAGGAAAAAAAAAAGTAAATCCTACTAAGGAACTGGGGCTCAGTTGGGTTTGGAAAGGAGTCAATGGTAGGTCTTGGTGTCTTCTTATCCCAAGCATAATGCCTGGCACATAGTAGGTACTTAACAAATATTTGTTGAATTAAAGTAGGTGTGACCATGCCCTTCCATCTTTGTCATATTATCCCTAATTAGTCAGAGCATGCTTTTTTTTTGGCCATCAACCTGATATAGAGCCTTTATCACTGGCAAAGATAATTGCAATAGCTTTCTAACAACTCCTTGCGTTTCATGCCATCTGCCTCTTGCTGCCTCCAAATCATCTTTCATCCTTCTTCTAGAGTAATCTTTCTTTTCCATAGTCACCTTTCTTAAAAGTTCAAACTCCTTTGTTTGATATTCAATGCCCTCTGCAATTTGGTGCTACCCTACCTTTCCAGCCTTGTCTCATATTACTCACTTCCATGCACTTTAGCCTCCAGCCAAACTCATCTATTTTTCTGTTTCCAAATGTACTATGTGCCTTTCAACCTTTGCTCTGTTCTCTAGGTTGGGATGAATGCTGTTGAATTCTCTCATCTGTAAAATGGGGAATTGGGGCTCGATGTTTAAGGTCCCTTTTTAGACCTAAACCCTATGATCCCTCCCTTTCTTTGCCTATTGAATTCCTACCCTTCTTTTAAATTTCAACTTAAATGCCAACTTGGTAACTTCTTTCTCTTATCTCTTTAGACAATAATGACTTTTCCCTTCAGATTTCACAGGATAGTTCTATTTTGTAAAGCTTCCATATATTTAATTTAACATTTACTATCTGTATCTTCACCTTCATTTAGACTATAAGTTTCTTGAAGGCAGAGATAATCCCTTTTTAACACTTTGTCTTTCTTCCACTAGTGAATGCAATGCTCCTCTGTATGCTAAAGAACCTTAATAAATGTTCTATGTATTGTATTTTGGGCAATATAAAAATGTTTTCATTCTAGACTTCTTACTCCTTTCTTCTTCTCCTTTATATTTTCTCTCTTTCCTTTTCTCTCCCATCTCTCTCACCTCCTCCCCTCTCTGTCACAATCCATTAAATTTAATAATTGCTCCCCAACTCCAGTCTGTATCACCCAATCTAATTCATCGTCCCCCTCCTTTCAAGGATTCCCAATGTACATCAAAAGCAATGACTATCTGGTTGAATTCTCCACCCCAATTTCAACACTACTACTTGAAGCTCTCACATTTACACTTTGCCACATAAATCTGCAGGTTTCCTAAACAATCATTTTTTAGATTATCAGTCTATCAATTACTTGAAGGATGCATGGAAATAGGTGAGAGTGGAGGTTAAGTAGATCACTTAGGAGGTTGTTGCAAAGGACAGCAACTTGAATAAGTTAGATTTGATACTCTTTCCAATGGAGAGAAGGGAAATATATGAGATATGAGAGATTTTGTAAAGACAAATCCATAAGACTTGACAATTGACTGGTTACTTCAGGGGAGAGGGGGAAGTGATGGTGATGAAGAATAAACAGTCAACAATGACCTTAAGATTTGAAATCTGAAGATCTAGAAGAATTTTTGGTGTTCTTGACAAAGAATAAAATACATTTAGGGTGCTAATGATGGTGAGTTTCATTTTGGATGTAATGACTTTGAGATGCCTATAAGATATCCAGGTGAAGACATCCAAGCAACAGGGGATGATGCAAGACTAGAGTTAAGGGGAGAGACTAAGGCTAGAACAATAGAATAAAATTTTAAAACTTATAAAGGGACCTTAGAATTATGTAATCCTGGGCACATCAATCAATGTCTCTGGCCTCCATTGATTAAATGAGGAAGTTGGACTAGATAGCTTTTATGAACATATAACATACAGAGAATCCTCTAGCCTAAGTGATTTTCTACTATGGGTAGTTTTCATGCTAAGGCTGAATCACTTCAGGACTGTTACAAAGGGAATCAATGCTCAAATTAAGGATTTAAATAATTAGGTTCTAAGTTCATTTTTGGTTTTAAATAATACCGAATTTAGAGTCAAAGAACTGAATCTGGGGCTCCAGGTGAGGAAGCAAATCTAAGTTTGGGGTGATAAACAGAGCCACCTAGTAGCTGAGTAACCAAGAGCAAGCAAGTCTTGTCATTTTCCTGGATCTTTGCTTCCTCACATGTAAAATGGAAATACATCAGTTACATCATGGATTTAAGCAGAAGAGACATTTAGAGATAATTTTGCCCAACACATTTATTTTTTAGGCAAGAAAACAGAGGTGCAGCAGTTGTAAACTGCCCAAAGCTTAAGTCAAGATCTGTGAGACCTGCTTTCACTACCTCCCTTCCAGGGCTATAATGAAAAATCAAATGAGATAATCAATATAAATGCATTTTGTTTAAAGCGATACAGAAATGGGGATTATTTATTATTATTATTAAATAATGTTGACTTTCCAGTTACCCTGGAAGCTATGAGTCAGACAATTATTAAATACTAGAGTTAACTTTTTCCAGTTCCAGTGAAGACTCCTTTAAAGCAGGTATTCCTTAACTGGAAGCATGTTTTAGACTAGGGAAAAGGTTAGACCTTACAAACAACTGCATCAACACACAGCTGGGACAGACCAAGTAAGCACCTCAAACTAGCTCACTCTCTATATCTCAGGGATAGGCTATTCCCTCCAACAAAGATTCAACAATATCACAGTGACCTAGTTTTTGACAGTTGTTTCAAATACTTAAGCCGGGGCTCACAGAGCTGGAGAAACCGCCTTCCCAGAGCCCCCAGCCTGCCAGTATCTGTCCACATCACTTCCTCAATCTCTTCCAAGTCAGGAGTTTAGGGGCAGAAAAGAATGGGGATGGGGGTGAGTGGAAATTGGGATTTGGGGGGAATGAAGGCTGAGAAAGAGGTTGAGAAAGGAGAGGAGGAATAGATAATTAGGCAATGTCTAGCTGGAAATCTGCCTTCTTTGTGCCTTGGGGGTAGTAGCTCTGTGGCTTTTGCTGGAGACAAATGTTAGCTTCTGTTATAGAAGGATCCCTGGACTAAGACAGGAGACTTGGGTTCAAAAGCTAATTCATGTGAAATCTCAGGTAAGTCACTCATCTCTCTGAGTTTGTAAAACATAAGGGTAGGCTCAATCTATAAAGTCTTTTGCAACTCTAGCATTCTATTAACTTCAGTCTTGAAATTCTATCTTCTAAGGTCACATCCAGTGCTCACAACCTATGTTCTAAGGCCCTTTCTAGTTCCAACATTCTATGACATTCCCCCCTGGGAAAAAACAAACAAACAAACAAACAAACAAACAAACATTTAAGGTACTGATTTTTTACTCAGTGAATAATGAGGTAGCCAACACTTTCATCACCGGACACTTTAGAGATCATCCAGTCCCTCAGAATAAGCATGCCTCATCTATCCGGGTGGTGTTTTCTCTCTTAAAAATTCCACACACCCCCTTTCAGTTACTTCTAATGATTTCCATATTTTGGGCTGGGTCATTGCTACTATCATTATTTCCTGCTCATTACAAATGTCTAGGAAATATAATGTCCAGGCCTTAGCACCCAAATAAAAATTAATGGGTAGACCTTCTAGCCTTTCATATTTAAGTCAGGTCTGGGAAAACCAAGAATTCCAAACCTTTCTTTATAAAGGGAATTGGATAGAGGATGGGGAAAAGCAAAGATAGTGCTGATTTTACAGTGACAACCTTGCCACTAACAATATGTGACTTTGGACACGTCCCTGGCTCTCCCTGTGACTCAGTTTGCCTATCTGTAAAATGAGAAAGTTATCTTTACTAGCTCAAATATTCTTAGTGTATGGTTCCAACATTTGTGTTCTAAGATTTATTTCTAGCTTTGACAGGCTATGATTCTCTTCTCAAAGACCATGGAAGCCTTTGCTCTGGGGTAATGGCCAAATTGTCTTCAACCCATAAATGACAAATCTTGGAGATCCTGGAGTCAGGGAATGCATTCCTGCTTTTCCATTCGGCTGCAAAACATCTGGCTGTAAGCAGTCCTTCTATTCTGTTGACAAAATCAGCGCAAAGCCTTAGATGATGCATTTCAGGTGCCAAATGAGGATAGGGTCCAGCTGAGGATAGTGCTCCACCAAGGTAAGGGTCTACAAATCCACTGACAGTCCCCTTTTCTTGCCACCCTCTAACAAACACACACATTAAACCCGGTCTCTGCCCAGAGACAGCCTTTGCTACTCACCATCACCATCGCTACACTCCGGCTTCCTCTGGCCGGCTCCAGGAGCTGAAGAAACCCAGGCAAAACCATGAGCTAGCCAAGGAGGGGAAGGAGGGGAGTTGCTCCCAGGCCCCCGGTCTGTTGCCTCCCTGTCCGGTATAAGCTGCCACAGGCCGGCCAGGAGCTGCCCACTAGCCCTTACTAAGCCTTCTCTCCCTCCTGTTCTCAGCAAACCATTCCAGCCCTGTCCACTGGGAACAATCATCGCTAGTTAAACAAAGGCTATATTCTAACTCTATGTAATGTGCTTTTAAAGGGACAGTGTCCCATTCTGGGCTGCTGAGGATTTAAAGGCACAGAGACCTTTTTCTAAGCAAAAGATTGGAGAAAATCTAAAACATGAAGACCATTACAGTAGGAACTAGAATCTATGTTCTTCAAAACTAGTCTTTAAAAATGTTTTAAAAGATAACTGAAAATCAAATTTTTCATAGGTTCTGAAGTCCAAAAGTGAAACTTTAGGGTTTGTATTGGTGATGGGTATTTAAGAGAAATGGCAAAATAGTTAGTTTCAATTTATATGCTAGAGACAGTCAGCTGGGTTTACCTCAGGATAAGCCAAATCTCTCCCACTGGAGGTAGTCTTACTCTCTTACCCTTTTTCCATGGAAGGGAAAAGGGGGATTAGGGATGATGTGAGGAAGAGGGGCAGGAGGGGATCATGGGAGAAAAAGAAGGGAAAAGCAAGAGACTAGAAGAAGCAAAACGTGAGAGCTGGGACAAGAAGAAAGAAGAGAAAACAAATCAGAAAAAGAAAGAGAGAAAGAAAGAGGAAGAAGGAAGTAAGACTCAGAGAGGAAAGGAACATCAGAGAGAAATACAAGGAAGGACAGAGAAGCCTCAAGTCTGTATTATATACAGCCTGTCTGGAACAATTGTGTGTCTAGTTAATAAACATTTATTGAGACTTCACTATAGCTAGCCACCTTGCTAAGCCTGGGGATACAAGTATAAAAACACAATTTGGCCTCAAAAAGCTTTCAATCTAATGGAAGAAGATAATGTACAAAAGAAAATAATAGGGGTGGGGAAAAGAAGGAGAGTCTAAAGAAGTGACTCAGGAAGAACATGATTGCTAAGAGTATCGGGTGGCAATCAAAAAGAGGCATCACTGGCATCAGGAAGAACCTCCAAACAAACCTCAACTTGCCCTCTGGAGCTCCTTGTGTCCCATACTAGCCCCACAGGTCGGCTGGGGGTAAGTGCTAGACAGATCACCTATTCCCAAGAAGTGACAAAGTCCCTGGCTTTCCCCTGGCCCAGTGACAACTGGGACATTCTCACAGGAGCTGGGCCAGGCTCTTACAAACTTTGTGGACCTTTAAATAAAATAAATAAATAAAAAACCAGTGTTGGACTTTCTGACATGGCTGACAATGCCCAGCTGGTGACATCCAGGTCAGGTTGGCAATCAGATTCAAACTCTGTATAAATATCTGGTTGAATTTTCTGTTTCTAAAAGTTTTTGACAATGTTCTGGTATGGTTTTGAATTTGTCTGTGGTATCAGAAGATCAAGAGAACTAATAATACCAAACTATTATTACTATTATTATCTTCACCACCAACAGCTCTCATTTATTTTACACTTTTAATGTTTACAAAGCAATTTCCTAAAAACAACCCTTCAGGGTAGGTAGAACAGATTACTACCTGTTACTGATGAGAAAAGTAATTCATAAGAAGATAGACAGACTTGTGTCCAAGGTCAGCCATGCAGCTTGTTAGTGTCAAAGGCTACATTTGAACCCCAGATTTCGTAGCACCAAAATACAGCTATTTTTCGATTATACAGCCCCAGTAATGAAGAGGAGTATGAATATATTTAAATGAAGAATAATAACTAGCAAGATCTCACAGTTCAACCATGTCCTGGTTGTAGCACACCCTAATTAAAGGTTTAAGATTTCAAGGAGAGAATTAACCCTTTGAAAGTTCAATCTACAAGTCCAAACATCATCAAACAACTGACTGAATCCCAGCCAGGATCTTCCTGTCATCTGCAAATCACTTACTGTGGAAGTATACATCTAGGATTTTGACCACTGTTGCCAATTCATAATTCAACTCACTTGATTGGATTCAATGATGATGATGATGATGAACATTTATGTAACTCTTCAAATTCTACAAAATATAGTATATATGTTGCACTTCAATTAAACATGTCTTACAGCCAATTCCCTGAAATCTAGAGTATGAAGTGACTTAATTAGATTCAAACAAAAGCATATTCAGGAATTAGAATTTAGATCCTTGGACTCTGAATCTAGAGATCTTTAAATTTTATCATAAGGAGGGGAAGGGCAAGGAGGGAACTGGAAGGGCTCAAAATTCATCTCACATGTAAAGTCCCCAAAAGTTGTCTTTTTATATATATATATTCTTAGTATATATTTTATCTTTATGTTCTAGTGCATTTGTTGTTTCCCTGCTACAAAATCTGTAAGCTCCTTTTGGTCTTTGTATTCCTAAAACTAAGCACAGGACCCAATTGTTTCAAAAAGGACTGACAGGGATAAGCTTTCCTGTTGAACTTCTCCCCAGCTGATCTCGTGTGTTCCATATGGTAAGAGACCCCGGAGTAAAGGATATAGTGAGTCCACCATGAGGGGCACAGTGGTGCAGGGAAATGAAGAAAGGTCATTGTGGCTTAGACTTAGTAGCCTGAGGGAATGAGCTAGTCATTTAGCAGTAGAGAAATCCTCCTCTCCCAGGAAAAAGAATAAAGACCATCTCAGGATGTTCTTTTCTAGTGCAGGACCCCCATCTAATCAGTGCTTACTCTGGCCAGTCTCTCAGTCGGGCTAAATCACAGGAGACATGAAAGGAACTGATGTCAAATAAGTCTAGAAAGGTGAATGAGGATAGGCAGTGAAGAACCTTAAATGTCACACTGAAGAGTTTAATATAATCCCAAAGGCAATAGAAGGAATAGGGAGCCATAGGAAATTTTTGTTATGGGGAATGAATAATCAGTCCTCGCCTTCTTTTCTCTTCAAATCCTAGAAGCAGTTCAGGGTCCAAGGCAAAAGCCTTATTTAAGTATGCTGGAGGGAAGGATGAGAAGCCTGGAATATAAATACCAGTCAAAAGAGGGCTAGGAGTTCCATTCCTCTTCTACTTTTAGAATCCCAAAATATCAGAACTGGAAAGGAGAGGACTTTAAAAGACCATCTAGTCCAACCTTTACATTTTTTAACAGAGAAGGAAACTAGAACCCAGAAAGAAAAGACTTTCTCACCATCACACAGGGACTAAGTAGTAGGTAAATCCTTTAATTCTGAGATCCCTGGCCTTGGACCACTTTATATCTCTGGCAAGTTCTCTACTCTCTCATCCTGATTTTGCTCTTCTCAGAAATTCCCTTTGCTGCATAAACCAAGATTTGGGGGACTTCAGCTAACCTGGCCTCCCTGGGAAATATCAGTTCGGCAAAGGTTACTGGTTAATTCCTGGCCTGGCTGTTTTCCCCGGTATATTATGTTTATGACCAGCACAGGAAAGGGCCTTGACTGGGGCCAGCTAACTGGAGAGGAAGCCACAGACTCTCCCACCTAAGATGAATGAAGAAATGCTTCAATGCCTCAGGAAAGATCAGCCTCTTAAAAATCAGAAAAATGGGTGTAAATTGTTAGGGAGAAGGATTGTAAGGCAATAAAGAGAGTGTTTATTCTTGAGGGTAATCTACTTTATTTGCTGTCTTAATTTCATCACCTGCAATACATCCTTCCAATGTGTACAAGGCACCAAGTCTCTCTTCAACCCTATGTAGTATAGTTTCTGACCTTATGACTAACCTGAAACTGCTCTCCCAAAAGTTGTCAGTGACCTATTTCCATTCTCCTTGACCTCTCTATAGCTTTGAACAATGTTAAACACTTTTCCTACCCCTATTCCAAATCTCTTGGTATTCTGTCATCAATTGGCCTCTGTGTCACAGTTCTCCCAGGTTCTTCTCTTACCTGAATATTCCTTTTGACTTCTTTGATAGTTAATTCTTTCTCCTCTCACTTCACATAAAATTAAAGACTCTCTAAGAAACTTTACAATTCTAACAGTCTATGTTGTATGCTTCCCTCCAATTCTGATATTTTAGATTTTGATGATCTGAATTTTTCTATGGAGACCCTCACTATTACTCTCCCACCCCCAACTCTGGCTCTCCATGAGCTCATCTCTTACCACACATGTTCCTGAGCCCCACCCCACTCCAAGCAAAAAACAGCCCTACCTACTTCCTGGCCCTAAGCTAGTTTTTTCCATTCCCAAGAGAGGGGCTTGATGAGGTAGATAAGGCTATGAGTGGCCCATACTGCTTTGGAGCAGTCAAAGAAAAAACTAGGGGCTTTATTTAAAAAATAAAATAATAAAAATTACCTACTACTTAGTCCCTGTGTGATGGTGAGAAAAAAAAATAAAAAATAATAAAAAAATAAAAGCATATTAAAAAAAAAATTTCAGTGAAAGCCTGAGGATACAAGATTGTCTTCTGCCATCTCAATCTAAGTCAAGGGGGGGCTCTGTCTTAGGAGACAGAGTGGTTGAATGCAGATCAGTGACTTTCTGGGTCACATTTGAACCCTTAGTGATTGGATAGGGGAGCACCAAAAAGGACATTTGGTGGGAAAGACAACTTTTCAGGTATGTTGAGTTTTGACAAAGACCCAAGCCAGTCTTTGCCTTTTCTGGGACCAGTGCTCAAGCCTCTTCCAAAGTAACTGTAGTAACCCAATAAGAACTGTTTATTGCAACAGAAAGAATTCAAACATTAGATTTTTGGTCTAAGAACCCACATTAGGATCTTAATTCTGCCAATTATTACGTTTTATCTTGGGCAAGTGAGTTGGCAGCCACAAACGTTATTCTCTTAAGCTGCATTGAGAAAGTTAGTATTCAGAACATAAGTGTGTTCTGTTCTAATCAGATCCCAATTGAAAAACTGTATTCAGTTCTGGGTGTCACCTTTTAAGAAAAACATGAACAAATTAAGTGTGTGCCAAGAGGCGGGCGATTGGAGATATGAAAATCAGCAGAAAGAAGGGGGACATACAGAACCAGAGAAGACTTGGGGACAGAGTGGAGGGAGGAACATGATAACATTGTCAAGTATGAAGGAGGAGGATCGGACTTATTCTGCTTAGGCACAGAAAGCACAATTGGAAATAATGCAAGGAACCAGCAAAAAGATATAATAAAGCTCGATGTAACTAGCAATCACAGCCATCTAAAAAGGAAAAGCACTGCCTTAGGAAGAAATGATTTTTCTGTCACTGAACATCTTCATGAGAGCTTAAATTTAGAGATAGAAGGGAACAAAGAAGCCCTCATATCCAATTTCTTAATTTTCCAGATGAGGAAGCTTGAAGCACAAAGAGGTTACATGACTTGTCCAGGATGAAAGAGTTATTAAAGTGTCTAATGCGAGTTTGAAGATCTTGACTAAGTCTAGTACCATTGGTGGCTGAACACTTTTCAGGCATGTTGCAGATGAGAACAATGGATTGTTAAATCAAGTACAAGACTTTGGAGGTCTTCTGAAACTCTGGGATTCAAAGTTATGGGTGGGTGTGTGTGTGTGTGTGTGTGTGTGTGTGTGTGTGTGTGTGTGTGTGTGTGACAGATTCAGAAATCTTGAAAGAAACAGAGAAACAGAGACAAGAGATTTCTCTTCCAGCTTGGAAAACTATTATTTGTCTTTGTTCATTTCTTTTTCTATTCTTTCTTTCTTTTTTTTTTCCTGAGGCAATTGAAGTTAAGTGACTTGCCCAGCTAGGAAGTGTTAAGTGTCTGAAACCACATTTGAACTCGGATCCTCCTGACTTCAGGGCTGGTGCTCTATCCACTGCCTCCTTAATTTCTCTAGGCATTAGCAACCTTTCTTCCAAGGATCTCTAACTTCATATCACTGACAGAACCCAATACTAACCTAAGAAATTCAGAGTCATTTAGAAGATAAAAAAGGACTGGGATATAAAGTATATAAGAGTTGAATTTGGGGGCCAAGACATCTGACAAACTATCTTTGGAGAAGAGAGTGGAGTGGTCCTCAAGGTAGGGTTGATGAGGGTTGGGGTCCCTTTAAGATTCCTTTCTAATTGCCCAAGCCATGGCTGACCTTGATTCACAAATCCTGGTCAAAGGCACCCTTTGAATATCTGGGCCCAGCCCCACTATCAGCTCAGCTTCCCCTAGCCCTCACCTGATCTGAGCTCACTGAAAAGCCCCCCCCCCCCAAGAACTTAGGAGTACCGCCCATCATCTTCTAGGTATAAAATAAATGAGCTGGAGCACTCTCTTTGCAGGAGACCTCCCAGACAACACATGGTTCCTGCCCGCCAGAGGCCACCTCTGGCCCTGGCGCCTTTTTAACTGATCTTTACTTCCAAATTCCTACAATAAACCTTGTATTTATCAATCTAGGTTTTTGGGCCTATAAATTCATTTTACAGGGGACACTGCGTCTCATGTGCCGAGAAATGGGGGTCCCCCTTTCCTTTCCCTCATTAGGGTGGGTATCTTTGGAAATAAGTACAATCTTTTTCTTTCTCTAGTCTTTAAGTAAAGATTAGACTGTGATCCTCTGAGTAAACTCAGCTCTTTTGGGAAGCTAATTTTTAAGGGTGTTAGAATCACTCACATAAAGATGCAATAGAGAAAAGAGAAAATACTGAGAGATGATGATGATACATAGCTAGAGATGGGAGAAAACAAAACCCGGCAGCCAGAAACATCAAGGGAAAGAAATCTCTGAGACAGGCATTGACAAAAACATTTGCTGAAGAGAAAGGGCAGAAGAAGTAAGAAGGAGAGGAAAATAGAGAGAGAGAGAGAAATCAGAGAAAAGCCAGGCTTAGTCCTCCCTGCTCCTCCTAGTAGGAATGACAAGCCCAGGCAAGAAACTCAACAAGCATTAACTCCTCTTTTCTTCCACCAGGGCCAGGCCCCCCAGGGTCCAGGATCTGTCCCTCCTAAGAGGCTGCCTAGGGATAGTATGGATGGGACCACAGGCACCTGAAAATGAAAAAAATGCAAGGGAAAAATCTGGGGACCAAGAGAAGTCTTTCTTATTGGCCTCCTCCTCCCTAAATATTCACCACCCTGTCAGAATCCTTTGACAGATGCTTAGATGTTAATAGTCAAACTTAAAATAATCTATGTAAAGCAGGAAGGGATAGCCCAATCTTCTAATTTTATAGAGAAATTAAGGGAAATGCTTTACTCAAAATCTCAAAGGGAGTAATTGGTAGAGCCATTATTTATACCCAAAACTTCTACAACCTTAACTCTAATCCCCCAGCTGCTGTCTCCTCCCTCCTCTCAAATTACTATGTATTTTGTACTTACCTCTAAGTCTACACAATGTTTTCCCCACAGTCTGCAAGGACTGAGTTTTGTCTTTATAGCCTCAGCATCTAGTACAGTGACTGGTATGCAGTAAGAACTAAATTCTTATCACTTGATTAATCCTAACTCCAAATTTAGTACTCTTTCCAGCCTACCACATCGACTCTCTATTGAATTAAATGTTGATCTGGGTGGCACAGACTCCAAGTGCAAGACTTCCTGAAGGGAGTGGCACTTATATAACCAGAAAAATCTACCTGCATCAGGAAGAAGCAAAACAAATCAACTATAGGACTTTGATGTTCTCAGTCCCAAAGGAAAAAAAAGAAATCCTGGCTCCAACCCACCCCTCTTCTCCCTTGAACTTTTATTAGTATCTCAATCGATAACGTTTTAGGAGTAAACTTTCACTCCTGCAATACTAAACACAAGAGACGGGCTCAGATTATTAAATCTGTCACTGGGAGTTGGCATCTGAGAAAGTCAAAAAGAACACAAAGAAAGAGGCTTCAGGTAGGGGATTCTGGGCAGACTATGCATAATGACAACCAAAAGGAAAATTTATTCATTTTAAAATATAGCAAACACTTATTATGTGCTGTCTGGAAAGGAGTGAGCAACAAGAATCGATAGGACATGGTTTAAGAATCACAGAATGTCAGAGCTGAAAGAATCTGGGAACACAAAATGCTAGAATACAGCATACAGAATGTCAGAGCTGGAAGGAACACTAGATCAATGATACAAAAAAGATTCAAACATGGTATAGGCAATGTAGGAGGACTGGAAAGGACCTAAAATAATAGAGCTCAATTCTATCATTTACATATGAAGAAAGTGAAATCAAATAAAGGCAAGTGATTTGGTTACTTCCCAACCAAAGACAGTAAGTGACAAAGCAAGACAAGAAAAAACCCAGCACTTCTGAACCCTTGAACTTGATCCTTAAATCCAAGGCTAACCTTCTCCCCACCTACTTAATTTTTCACAATCTCCATTCAGCTTCCCTCAACTACCAAACACTACTACCTTGTTCTAGCTGATCACAGAATAATTCATGTGGTTGGAAGAGAGCAGTATTCAGTCCCAGCTAAGTGGGGGGGAAAAATCTTTGGGCACAAGACGATACAACCAGCTGTCAAATCAATTTATTCTTGTGGACATTAATTACCACCTAGACCCCGGAAAATAAACCATTTGAAGCTTCGAGGTAATAGGAACAAATTAAAGTACTCCTTCAGCTTTTACTAGTACAAATCTCTTTGGAAGATGTTCACAGATCAGACTATTAGTGCTGAAAAGGACTTAAAGAACATGTGATCTAGGCCTTTCAATTTTCAAGTGACCAGAAAACTAGGCCTGGACTGACTGAGGAAGAGTCTTATCCAAAGTCACACTCGAGGCCAAGTGCCAATATCAGGGTTACAATATAAGGCCCCTAACACTTAGCTCAGTATTATTTCCCCTATACCATATTGCTTCCTGCTATGATCTCATGGGCTCCTGATAATAATCCTGAGAATTGGTCAAGCCAGGTTTTATTATTTTCAAAAATAATTTCATTTTTGACAATTTTGACAAATGTGAAAAAAAACAAAATAAATTACAAAATCAGAAATACAATCATAAACTTCAATAGTTTAGCATTTTGATGAAAGGGAAAAAATAAGCTTAAATTTGTAACTTCTTATTTTACCTTTTTCCATCTATGCATTTACAAAGTTTTGTTACTATTTTCAGGGCAAGATGTTAACTCAATTTTGCAGGTGAAGAAAATGATGGCTAAAAATGTAAAGTGACTTTAGAGAGAATTACTGAATCACAGAGCAGGAAGCTACCTTAGAACAGAGTTTCCGAGTTAGAAGGACACAGAAAATAGTATCATCAGAGGATCCTAGATTTAAAGGTAGAAGATTACTATCAACATCCAATTCCTTGATTTTATGAAGAAGGAAATTATGGCTTAGAGTATAGAGGATCATATGGAAATCTATTGGCAGAACCAGAATCTGGGCTTTTTGACTCAATGCACTATGCCACTCTTGACCCTCTCCTCACTAAGCAATTCAAGCTAAGAGGCTCATTTCTAAATCATGACAAGCTCTTGTTTTCATCTCTGCTCCCTTATCTCTTGAAGACTCCAACATGCTTCAGAAAGCGTTATCCTTGGTTAGATTCAGAACCAGCAGGTGGCAACGAGGATTCTTCTCCTTTCCACACATACTTCATTTGATCGAAGTTTACATATTTGAAAAACAAAAACAAAAACAGAACCCTTCTGCCATGACAACATTGAAAGATTCCTAGGTCACAATTGGAAATGAGTGGAAAATTTCACAAGCCTCTGGCATAGGTAACACACTCAGAACATCCTGAGGAGGAAAAATCAGTATGAATAGATTGGTTTAAAAAATAATAATAATAAAAAAAAAGGTGTCATTCATCCCTTCCATACCTCATACCCCTTGCAAATTGGCATAGTACTCCCTTTAGTATTTCAGAATGAATCTAGCACAAATACCCATTTTCTCCCCTCTATAGCAGTTCAGTGGCTTAATTAATATGGGTGACTTCCTGGGGTTTTTAAACTTTTTTTTTTGGTCTTCTGTTTTATCCTCAGTTTGGAAGTAATCTTAGTGATCACTAAAACCATCCTCTCCACTTTTCCAGTTAATAATGATGGTGATGATAGCTTTAACATTTATAAAACACTATCTATAATGATACGTTAATTCAATTGATCCTTATAAAAATCCTGTGGAGTAAGTACTATTATCCCCATTTTACAGATGAGGAAACAAGTACTAAGAGTTTAAGTGACTTGCCCAGGGTCACACAGGTTGTCTGAGGCAAAATTTTAACTCTGGTCCAGAGGGGGCAAAGAAACTTGCTCAGTGTCTTTCCTACATCCAATTAATGGCATAACTGGAAATGGAATTCAGATTTCCTGTTCTTTCCTTCCACTACACAAAAATCTTAATAGCCCCAAATCCTTACAACCTCTCATAATATTTCCAGCCTGAGAGAGCCTCATTGAGCTTGTTCTAACCAGAATTAGCCTTGACCCTAAGTTTCAATGTTATCTCTCTCACAAAGAAATAAGAGGAGATAAAACATACAAATTTCACTTGCTGTTGGCTTTTTTTCCTCTTTCTTTGGCAATAAATCCTCTTTTTTGAGGGGAGGAGGAGGCTTAGAGATCTTGTAGCCCAAGATCCTCAAGTTAGGACCAAAGAATATTACATTCAGAAGATACCATGTGCCTTATATTATACTTTAGTTTTTCTGTCTATCTACCTCTCTCGTCTAGAACATGCACTACCAGGGAATGGAACACTGGCATGTTGAAAATATAAAAGAAATCCCACCTAGTATGTGGAATGCTAGGACTGAAAAGGGTCTTCAAACGTGTATCACAGTCAAAGAATGTGAGCCAGATGAGGAAACTGAAGATCTGAGAAGGTAAATGGCCAGTTTAAGACCACCCAGCCAGTAATGCACTGACTTCTCCTGACAGTCTTCCATTATCAGACTGCTCCAACATGTCAGCCTTTCTTCCATCTGCCTTTAGTTATCTTCCCAACCCCCAATGTGTCGCCTGAAGACTTCTTCTGCCCCCTTACCCCCCACCCCAGGGGTTGCTGGAACATCAGGAAGGTCTCCAACTTGTCTCCGCCAGGGTGGGAATGGAGAATGACATTCCAGAACTGGTTTTCTATTTGTAATAACTACTTCCGCCTTCCATCCCTTCAGGGGCACAGAGGCAGAGGAAACCTTCTGGAGAAGCAAATACCCCCGGCTCGATTTGAATAGAGCATTTCGGGGGTCTGGGGAAACGGAATCGCTCCAGATGAAAGGGCATGAGCATGGGCTGCAGTCGAAAGGAACTGAATAGGACGCTCCGGGAGTCCAAGAGAACGGAATAATTATAAATGAAACGGAACACACTTCCACACCCCGGGATAGAAGGATTGGGGGCAGGACGCGCAGCTTAAGTCCCTGACACGGCACCCTCCTGCCAATTGCCCAAACTCAGACTTATTTCGATTGCAGCGGCCCTCCCTCCCCAACGGAAACCAGTTCTTGCAAAGAGGACGGTCACCACAGCCCGGCCCCCAGCCAGCCTGCACAGACTCCCGCAGTCTGGTTTGATCTGATCGAATCTCCCCGCCACTGGGCTCCCAGGACTACTTAGATCTGGTCCAAACTCAGCGGAAACCGGGGCAGGTTTTCTTTAGCCCGGCCGCAGTGAACCCAAGCAGTCTCCTCTCCCAGCCCCGCCCTGCCGCTCCTTTCAGACCCCGGGGAGGCGGAGGGGTAGAGGGAGAAAGTGGTGACCGATCTCCCAGCCCTGGCCACTCACCCGGCTCCCAGATCCAGGCCTCGGAGGAAGGGCCGGACCATCCAGCGACGTGCCCATGCCGAGACCGGCGCCCGGGCCCCGCCACGCGCTCCGCTCTCCGCAGCCGGGCAGCTCCAGAGTCGGGCCAGCTGCCGGGGCTCAGGCCCTACCTGGGCTGCGCGCGCTCCACACGGGCTACCCCAGAGGCCGGGCCGGCTTCCTCAGCGGCGGGAGCGCGCACGGGGGCGGGGCAGAGCTGGGAGTCCCAAACAAACCCAGTTCCAAAAGAAGACAGCCCACAAGACGCAAGCCCACTCCGGGTCTTACTCCCAAGGAGTAATTCAAGGATTTGAATTTGCCTCCCGGCAAATCCAGGTTTTTCGTCTTAAACCTCAGGCATCCCCTTCCCCAACAGAATCTCCGGCTTCTCACAGTCCCTGGAAAGCTAGGCCTTCAGAATCAAATTCAAGTTCAGATTGGAGTAATTGAAACTTGGAACAAAGAACACCGGAGCGGGAAGGAAACCTTAAACAATAGCAACAATTTACATTTCTGTAGTACTACAACATTTACAAAGGGTTTTCCACACCAGAGCCAGGATAAGGGGGTAGTGCCAAGGATTTTTCTTTTTTTCCGCGGGGAGGAAAAACCGGATCAGAGACAGTGATTTGACCCATTTAACTCTTAAGATATCTCTTAGGAAAAACTTGAAGCTGGTTCTTTAGGACCACGTATATCTTTCAACCACAACCCTATTTTCATTAGATCACCTTCGAAGACCAAGATCAAGATACAGAACTTGGTGACTACCCATTTTTTAAGTGACTCTTAAACTAGGGTCTGTGAACTTTTTTTTTCTTCTTTTTTTGCTAAGACAATTGTAGTTAAGTGACTTGCCCAGGGTCACACAGATAGGAAGTGTTAAGTGTCTGAGACCAGATTTGAACTCGGGTCCTCCTGAATTCAGGCTAGCTGCCCGGTCTGTGAACTTGTTATAACCTTATTTCGGTGTCATTGAGTTCCTTTGTAATCCCAAGTAAGCATTTTAAAACATTTTGAGAAGGGTTCAAAGGCTTCATCGGACTATTAAAGCAAACAGTAACACACAAAAAAGGTCCATACCACTTCATTATTCTAGTCCAATCTTATTTAACAGATGAAATTGAGGTTGGGGGTAAGGAGGAGGAGAAAGTGAGAGGGACTTGCCCAATGTCCCACGATGAGCCAATGGCAGACCTGGATTTGGAACCCAGGCCAGGATTCTTTCCACTCCCACACACTCCCTGCCCTAGTATTGTTGACACCAGTGCATTCCTGGTTTTTCTTGCCACTGACAGGAAGGCTCAGGGAGGAGTAGGATGTTTGGGGCAGCTGCAGCTGTGAGATGTGGATATACAGACATTCAACCTCTTGGATACTTTCACAGGTCACCCCCCCCCCCCGCAGTTGCCCATGAACCTGCCCTTCTCTTGACCCAAACTACCTTTGCCACGTGTACTTAGGAGACCTGCCTTGGCTACTCCATGAAGCAATATTATTCAACTCCAAAAACTGTTTGGAAATGTAGCCTTAACCAATCCCCACCCTACCCTTCAAAGAAATCTATAATTAAAAGGTCACACTGACACATCTGCACACATCTGGAGCAAACTAGCTCTTAGCTCTGAACCCTGCTGGTCCCTTTCCTTCTGAGTCAATGTTTTTCTTTGCAGCTTTCCTCTCTGTTTATCTAACATCTTAATAAAACTTCCAAATGGGAGAGAGGGTGAGAAACATTTGGTGTGGCCATGCAGACCCATTCCTGAAGGAGTCTTCCTCCCACCTCCCAATATCGCTGGCAGATGGAAGCTTAACAATCTTCCTGCCTCCCAAGGCATCTAGGGCAACAGCTAATAGCATACTGCTATTTCCACCCACCTCCTTTAATCCTTCTCCCCTCCCCCAAATGTCTAGTAGGGAATCCAGAAAAAAACTGTTATAACACTTCCTTTTCATCCTAGAGCAGAAGGGGATATTAGAATATTGAATATTACATCTGAGAGCAATTTTTGAGATCATATAGTTATTTTACAAGTGAGGAAACTAAGGTTGAGAGTAAAATAACTTATCCATCACATAGTTATTTAAGGGGAGAATACAAAACTCAGATCTTCTGACTCCCCAGTATAAAGACCTGTTCCGTACTTCCCTAGCCTCTCAACTATCCCATCCAAATTTGAAGGATCAGAGTTTGATCCATTCCCCAAACATCTATTTTTACCAAGTGCTGTTCTGTTAGAATTTTTGTTGATATATTTTATTTTTACTTTATTTCCAAAGGAAATCCGTTCTCCCACTCCTCCCCAGCAAGCTAACCCCCCTAATAAAGAATCTTTTTTAAAAAGTGGGAGTGAGTGGTAGAAGGGAAAGTTCAAAAAAAAAAATCAATCAACATAATCAAATTTGAAAGTATGTATATGCAGTAGTTTGGTTATGATAATTAACGTCCACTTTTGTTTAGATTCTGCTAGATGAAGAATTCCATTTCTTTCCATTTATATTGTAGCAATCATGAACATTGTTTTCTGGGTTTTTAGCTTCATTCTACAAGAATTCGTATAAATCTTTTCATGCTTCTCTGAAGTCTTCATTTTCTTCCTTTCTTATGGTGCAGTAATAATAATAAAAACATGTACCACAATTTATTTAACCATTCCCTAATCAGCAATTACCCACTCTGTTTCCAGTTTTTGCAGCTACAAAATGTGCTACTATGTATATTTTTGTGAATGTAGTGCTTTTCTCTATTTGACCCCCTTGGGGCATAGCATAAGGCTGGAAATTCACCAATTGAAAAGTATCTTTGTGTGAGCAACTGAGTAATCCTCAGTTAGCAACAATTTCTCACAGCAAGTCTATTCTTAAAAGATTTAAAGACACTCTCTTTATTAGTGACCAGTTCTGGACTAGGCTATCTGGAAGAAATCCTAAAGACTTTTAATCTATGGTAAATCTAAGATAGATGGACATTTACAACATTGAAAAAGGGGTGGAGGTGGGGAAGACTCCTCTGGGACGGAAAGATGTGGGCTGGATTCACAGTTCTCTTTACAATAAGAGGATTAACTATGCAAATCACCTGCCTTCACTTTTCATATGTATTCAATGAAGACAGTGGATTCATTTCTAAGGATCCTGGAAGCTCCACTTTTATGTTCTACAAGACTCCAAAGTGACTCAATGGATAGAGCAAACAGCTCTGGAAACAGAAGGATTTCTGAGTTCAAATCAGACCTTAGACACTAGAAGATATATGTCTTTCTCAGGGTCACATAGGAAATAAATGTCTGAGGACATATTTGAACTCCAGTCTTCTGACTCTAGCTTCAGTACTCTACCTTCTACTCTTCTATCTAGTGATAAAGGATCTCAAACTATACTGCAAAGCAGTAATCATCAAAGTGATCTAGTACTACTTAAAGAACACAAATATGGTCACATCTGGTATACAATATAAAAAAGCAAATGAGCTTAGAAGTATAGAGTTTGATAACTTCCAATTATTAGAGTAAGAATTATCTGACAAAAACTGCAGAGAAAACCAAGTACCAGTGTGGCAGATATCAGGCACAGACCAGCAGATCACACTACATAATACCAAGAGAAGCTCCAAAAGAGTACATGACTTACATTATTAATCAGAGAAATGCAAATTAAGACAACTCTGAGATACTACTACACACCTGACAGATTGGCTAGAATGGCTAGGGAAAGATAATGCGGAATGTTGGAGGGGATATGGGAAAACTGGGACACTGATACATTGTTGGTGTGATTGTGAATGCCTCCAGCCATTCTGGAGAATGATTTGAAACTATGCTCAAAAAGTTATCAAACTGTGTATACCTTTTGATCCAGCTGTGTTACTACTGGGCTTATATCCCAAAAAGATTTTAAAGAAGGGAAAGGGACCTATATGTGCAAGAATGTTTGTGGCAGCCCTCTTTGTAGTGGGCAGAAACTGGAAACTGAATGGATGTCCATCAATTGGAAAATGACTGAATAAATTGTGGTATATGAATATTATGGAATATTATTGTTCTGTAAGAAATGACCAACAGGATGATTTCAGAAAGGCCTGGAGAGACTTACATGAACTAATGCTGAATGAAATGAGCAGGACCAGGAGAGCATTATATACTTCAACAACAATACTATATGATGATCAATTCTGATGGACATGGCCATCTTCAAAAATGAGATGATTCAAACCAGTTCCAATAGAGCAGTAATGAATTGAACCAGCTACACCCAACGAAAGAACTCTGGGAGATGAACCACTACATAGAATTCCCAATCCCTCTATTTTTGTCTGCCTGCATTTTGGATTTCCTTCACAGGATAATTGTACACTATTTCAAAGTCCGATTCTTTTTGTACAGCAAAACAACTGTATGAACATGTATACATATATTGTATTTAGCCTGTATTTTAACATATTTAACATGTATTGGTCAACCTGCCATCTGGGGCAAAGGGTGGGGAGAAGGAGGGGAAAAGTTGGAACAAAAGCTTTTGCAATTATCAATACTGAAAAATTACTCTTGCATATATTTTGTAAATAAAAAGCTATAATAATAATAATAATAATAAAAAGAGTACATGACTTAAAGAGTACCTGTAAGATCTATGGATGAAGGAAAGTTCATGACCAAATAAGGGATAAAAAGGTTTAAGCTAAATTGGGTAATTTTGATTACATGAAAGTAAAAAAGATTTTGTACAAACAAAATGAATGCAGCTAAAATTAGAAGTAAAATTCTTTGTAGTAAGTTTCTCTAATAAAGTTCTCCTTTCGAAGATATATAGGAAACTGATGGAATTTCATAATAGTAAAAGCCATTTCCCAAATAGTAATAGTCAAAAGATACAAGCAAGGAATTTTCTGAGGAAGATATCAAAATCTCAATAGCCACATAAAAATGCTTCAATCATTAGTAATAAGAAGACGGTAAATTAAAAGATCTCCAAGGCTCCACCTCACACCCCCCACAGATTGGCAAAGATAACCCAAAAAAGAAAATGACAAATGCTGGTGGTTTTTTGGAAACAGATATATTAATATAGTGATGATGGAGCTGTGGAATGGTCTACCTATTTTAAAAATATTTTTATTTATTTCATGAAATGTTATCCAATTACATGTAAACAAATTTAATGACCCTTAAAAAAAAAAAAGTTTAGTTCCAAAGTCTTTCTTCCCATTCTCTACCCTGCTCCCTGAAAAGGCAAGCAATTTGATAGTGATTTTACATATGAAGTAATGCAAAACATATTTCCATATTAGTTATATTGCAAAAGAAAACACGGTCTAAAAAATAATTTAAACAAGAAAAAGTAAAGTAAGTAATTTGCTTCATCCTGCATTTAGAATTCAACAATTCTTTCTCTGGAAGTAGATAACATTTTCCATCATCAGTCCTTCGAAACTGTCTTAGATCATTTTCTTGACCATAGTAGCTAAGTCTTCACTAGTAGCTAAGTTTATCATCCTTGCAATATTGCTGTTTTTATATATATTGTTTTGCTGGTTCTACTCACTTCATTTTGCATCAGTTAAGATATATCTTCCCAAGTTTTTCTGAAACTATCCTGCTCATCATGTCTTATATTACAACAGTATACAACTTGTTCAGTCATTTCTTAATTGATGAGCATCCCCTTGATTTCCAATTCTTTGTCACCACAAAGAGCTACTATAAATATTTTTGTACAATTAGGTCTTTCCCCCCCTTATTTTTTATTTCTTTGGGGAAAAGACCAGTAGTGGTATTGCTGGGTCAAAGGGCTTACAGTTTTATACTCTTTCAGCAAGCATAATTCCAAATTATTCTCCAGAATGATTGAACTAGTTCATAACTCTATGAAAAGTGCATTAGTGTCCAAATTTTCCCACATACTTGCTAGTCTCTTATTTTTCTTTTCTTGCATGTTAACTACTTTGATAGGTTTAAGATGGCATTGCTTGAGGTGAAAATTATTTTAATTTTTATTTCTCTCATCAATATTGATTTAGAGCTTTTTTTTTTTAATATGACTGTTGATTGATTTGATTTTGTCTTCTGAAAACAGCCCGTTTATGCTCTTTGATCATTTATCACCTTGGAAATGGCTCTTAGTTTTATAATTTTTGTTCAGTTTTCTATATATTTGAGAAATGAGGGCTTATAGAAGAAATATAATATATCCCCAAGTCTCCTGCTTTCCTTTTAATTTTGATTACATTAGTTTGAGTTGTGCAAAAGCTTTTTTAATTTCATGTGGTCCAAATTATTCTATTTTACTTCCCATATCTCTTCTGTTTCTTTAGTCTGATCATAAATGCTTCCCTTATTCATAGATCTGACAGATACATTTCCCTATGCTCCTCTAATTTGCTAATTTATCCATTTCAACTTTATCTTGGCATACAGTATGAGATATTGGTTGGTCTGGCCATTCTTGAGAACAATTTGGAATTATATCACCCCAATTAATAAACTTTGCTTAACTTTTTTTTTTCTTTTTCTGAGGCTGGAGTTAAGTGACTTGCCCAGGGTCACACAGCTAGGAAGTGTTTAGTGTCTAAGACCACATTTGAACTCGGGTCCTCCTGAATTCAGGGCTGGTGCTCTATCCACTGCGCCATCTAGCTGCCCCTTTTGCTTAACTTTTGGTCACTACTAGGTCTTTACTGCAAAGACACTGAGAAAGAGAGAGAGGAATATTTGTACAAAGACATTTATAGCAACTCTTTTGGTAGCTGGAAATTAAAGGAATGCCTATTAATTATGAAACGGTTGAACAAAATATGGTAAATAAATATGATGAAGTACTATTATATTTAATAACTTAAGAAATTATGAGATTTTTTCAGAAAAACTGGGACGACTTATATTATCTGATAAACAATGAAGCAAGCAAAACAATTTATACAATAACAGCAATATTATAGAAGACTGATCACAACCATGATATAATTTCAGAGGACTCATGATGAAATATGCTACCTATATGTGTATATATTGATATGTCTATGTGTACATAAACATTTTATATATCGTGTATATATTTATATAATACATATACACACAAATGCACATTTGTGTGCGTGTGTGTATGTGTGTGCGTATATTTGGACAGGTCAATGGAGATGAATGTTTTGCTTGACAATACATATCGATCACAAGAGGTATTTTCCTTCCTTTTTTCCTTTTTTGGGGGAGACAACTGGAGGTAAGTGACTTGCCCAAGTTCATACAATTAGTAAATGTGTCTGAGGCTAAATCTGAGCTCAGGTCCTCCTGACTCCAGACCCAGTATTCTATCCATTGTACCACCTAGCTGCCCCTCTTTTCAATGGAGTGGGGTTAGGAAGGAGAGAAGGTGAACTTTTGTTATTGAAATTAAATGAAAATAAATTCTACTTGAAACACCTATTTCATATTGGGCAAGTCACCTAATCTCTCTCAGCCTCAATTTACTAATTTGTAAAATGTGGATAATAGCATTTCCCTCAGTGGATTGTTGAGAGAATAACACAAAATAATAATTGCAAGATGCTTTGCAAACCTTAAAGTGCTATGTAAATATATTATTGTTCAGCTTATTAATAGATGGGGAAACTCTTGCTTTTCATAAAGGTGGACATTCATGAAGGGACAAGATAGAAGGATAAAACTAGGATAAATCGAGTTCAGTTTGACTGGAATATATTATGAAAGAAGGGGATTTTAGAAGATCTTGAATGTTAGGTTAAGAGTCTACTTTTAAAAATATTATTACAATACAAAATATAATATGATTATAATAGTTCATTCTTCAGGTTTAATTTTTTTTTAACTTTCTTCAACAACTTTGAGAGGTAGTGCCCAATGAAACTAAAGCTCAGAGAGGTGGGAATAATGTGACATGTTCAAACAGCTAGGAAGTTTCAGAACCATGATTCAAAGCCCAGATTCAAATTCAAAGCCCAGTGTTTTTTTTTTTTTTTCAGCTCTACCATGTTTCTTACCTTATTCTCTTAATCCCCTTTCCTATTCCTCATCCAAAAGTTTACTCCATATATTATATTTAAAGTGTGTAATATTTCATTACAATTACCAGTGAAGCAAGAGTGATCATCTCCATTTTAAAGATTAGAAAACAAAGTCTCAGAAGTTAAGCAGATATCAAGTAGCAAAACTGAGATTTGACCAAGATCTCCTGATTTTTGTTCACATTCTGTTGGGAGATACTGCATGAAAAGAATAGGTGAAAACAGTATGTATATAAAATAATGGAAGATAATCTCAAAGAGAAGGGCACTAGCAACTGAGGGAACCAGAAAGGCACATAATTCCAAATGACTTGCTAAAGTGGTCATAGCAATTCACAGTTCTACCAAAAATGTAATAGTGTACCTATATTTTCATAAGCTCCTCCCAACATCCTGTATTTGATCCCATCTTTGACAAGATAATTATCTCTCTCAAATACACACACACACACACACACACACACATATATACATGTATGTATATATATTTAGATACTAAATCCTTATCTGAATTTGATATAAAAAAATCAACAAGTATTTACCAAGCATTTACTATGTGCCAGGTACTGTGCTAAACTCTGGAGATGTAGAAAAAAATCAAAAACAGTGTTGAACTTTAGGGTCAAATGCTCATTCCATTGCCCCACACTTAACCATACTCGAAATAAATATTTGTTGAATTAAATCAACTTATCCACTCAGAAGGACAAGAGAATTTTCTATGAAGCTAGTCTGACTGACTGTAGCTACAGTAGGAACAATGACAGATTGGAAAGGTGTGGGAGGGATAGAGGAAGGAAGTTATCCAAGTTTATTAAATCTACCTCCTAGAAATTGAATTTACTGTAGTTATTTCTTTCTCTTACCCACTTCTATTCTTTTCTCTGCAGAGCACTTTTCTCTAATACCACTGCCAGTTATGACTTTATTCCCTGTCCTAAGTCCGAGCAATGGAATTCAAAGAACTCCATGAGAATTTTTACCAAAAGAACCAGTGAGGACACCTCCAGCCCACAGGTGAGGAGGATAAAAATGAATAGAGAGCAGGTGGTTAAAACAAATGAAAAAGAATCTATACTTACTTTGCCTGGGGGGATGAATAACAATTGGAAGAAATTTATAGAAAGACAAATTTTTGGCTTAGTATAAGGAAGGACTTTCTAACAATCAAAGCCACCCATCATTGAAATGGGCTACCCTGCAATACAGGGAGTTCCTTGTCACTTGAAGTGTCTAAGTGTCTACTTATCAGATGATATTGGCTGAATTTTTACACTAAGGGAGTAGTTGGACTAGATGCCCTTTTAATTTATATGAATGCCTGAGGAAAAGTGTTGATGGCAGGTAATGGAACCTTCAGCAGTAAAGTCAGCAGTTTGTAGGCAGAAGCACTCAGATATTCCCTTTGGGAGTCAGCTTTTGGCCTATTAGAGAACTGGATGTGTTGGGAGGATTGGTATTACTTAGGAAGCATGGAAAGTGAGACAAGGACAGACATATTTCTCCACTTTCTTCTTCATTTCAGGATAGCCATCATCAGTTAGCAGAAGGAAGAGTTAATTTACAGTCATTTGGTATCAAGAAAGTATTTTTAAAATTCTCCTGAGGACTTCTCAGGAGCTTTTCCCCAGCTCATACCCAGCTTCATGGCATTAGGAAAATGGCAACTACAGCCAACTCTTATTTTAGAAAAAGAAAACTAAAGCCCAGAGAGGTAATGGAATGGAAAGAGTCTGACTGAGAGGCAGGAGACTTGGGTTCTAGTTCTACTTCCACCACTTATTAACTATGACATTATGATTAATTTGCTTAATATTCTGAACTTCAGTTTCCTCATTTGTAAAATGAAAATAATGCCTAGTATATCTATCTCACAGGAATAGCGCAGATGTACTTTGTAAACCGTAAAGTAATATAAGAATTATTGCTAACTACTGTCCAAAGGAGCTGAAGTAGATGATTGCTAAGGTCCTAAAATATAAGGATAATTTTTTTAAACCTCAAGATCTAAGGGACCTTTTAGCTCTAACATTTGATGATATTAATCCCTATGTAGCTTAGACATTCTACATTTTAAAGTTTTTTCATCTCTTAACATTCTATGTATCAAGGTTCCTTCTAATTCTAACATTTTGTGTTCTAAGTTTCCTTCCAATTCTCATATTCTGGGTTCAATTTCTTACATTCCTTGTTCTAAAATTCTTTCCAGTTCTCACACTGCATATCTGTAAAATATTCCTGTTTGTTACTTCTAGTATAAAATAGGTACTTCACTGACTATTGAAGTTGTTTCCCAAAATTGGCATCTTCTGAGGATAGAACCACTATTTAAGCATAAAGAAGAAAATACCAACTCCAAGTCTCAAGAAGACAATGTCAAAAACACATCTGACCACTTGTCATCTCTGCAGCAATACCCAGCTGTCTTTAAGACTCTAACATTGAACTTGTCAGTGTCAGCGGACATCTCAGAAGCCCATCTGTGCCTTACTTGGTACGTTCTAAGGCCACCTTGGCTATATGTTTACCAGTCAAATGTGCTGTCAAAAAGGTTTTCTTGGCTGCCAGATGGATGATAGGGGTTTGGCAATGACAGATTTCACTCTAGTGGCAGTTAGCACTAGGCCCCTTGTGACTCTAGGTACCATGTTTACCCAGAGAGTAGGTACTGATATGGAATTAATTGGTGGGCTTGGCAGCCAGTGCCTGGAGAGAGACGGTGGGCGATGGTGTTGGGAGAAAAACAGCTGAGCACAGCAAATATATCCCAGTGACCCAATTCCATTCCATTCTGTCTTCTTAAAAATAATTGAATTTAAATGAATAGATTTCACATGTTCCCTCCGGCTTGGAGTGGGGAGGGGGTAACGGGAGAATAGGGAGAAGGAGGAGTTTTCTGGGTTTAGCATTGGCAGGTTTTTTAAAAAGTCATTTTGCTCAGAAAAGCTTCATTCTTCTTTTTTTCCTCCTGTGGCCAGTGAGATAGAAGACAGTAGAGTGGTAATGGGGGATCTGCAGTGAATTTTGTTGCTGATGCCAGGGAAAAACGGGTTCTTGGCCTGTTTGTTTTCTCATAGGAGTAAGGAAAGAGAGGGAGAAAGATGAATCTGGAGGGAGGGAGGGAGGAGAAGAGCAGAGGTTAATAACTGATAGGGATATCAATCTACTTGGCCTCTCTCTCTTTCAGAAGCTTGAATTGAACAAAGTCTGACTTTACAGATTTAGAACTAAGGATTTGTATGAGGTGGAGATAAAGATAGCATGCTTTTTAGGCATGGGCAATAGCCAGTGCAAAGGCCCAGAGATGGAAGATAGAATACCATGTGTGAAGAATAGTAAAAATGCCAGTTTGGCTCCCTGGAGAGTACAAGATGGAGAATAATGTATGATGAGCCTAAGAAAAGCATTTTGGGGCAGAATTGTGAAGGGCTTTAAAAGCCAACTAGAGGAGTTTATATTTGATCCTAGAGGCAATAGGGAGCTACTGGATTTTATTAAATAGGGGAATGAAATGTTCAGACCTGTGGTTAAGGAAAATCACTTTGGCAGTGATGTGGAGGGGTGTGGAGGATGGGTTAGGATGAAGAGATATTTTAGAAAGGGAGACTAGTTAGAGGGCCATTGCAGAAGTCCTAGTGAAAGGTGATGAGAATTTGAACTAAAATTATAACCATGTGAATAAGGAGATGAATATAAGAACTTTTGTAGAAATATAAACAGCAAGATTTGTCAAGGGATAATGAGGAATTGAAGATATTACCAAGATTGCAGATCTGGGAGATTTGAAGGATGGGATGCCCTCAATGGAAATTTGGAAGCGAAAGGAGGGTTGGGCTTTGGACATACTGAATTTAGGATTAAATTTGTAACATCCAATAAGTAGTTAGTTAGTCATGTGAGCTTGGGGCTCAGGAGATTGGAGTTTGGTATATAAATCTAAGTATCATTTGCATAGAGATGATAGGTAAACCTTTAGAAATTAATGAGGTCACCAAGAAAGATGGTATATAGAGAAATGAGGAAAAGACTCATGTTAGAGCCTTGAGCTACACCAAAATATAGAAGGCATGACACAGATGATACAATGATACAGGAGACTGAAAAAGAATGGTCAAATAGGAAAACCAGGAGAAAATTATGTTACAAAAACTCAAGAAAGAGAGTTTCCAGGAGTATACAGTGGTATTCAACATTGTAAAATGCTGCAGAAAAGTAAAGGATCAAAAAAAAAAAAGAAAAAAGAATCACTTTTGTAAATGAAGATATCACTATGAAGAGAATAATTTCAGTTGAATTATGAATTTAGAATCCAGGTTATAAAGAATTGAAAAGAGTGAAAGGAGTGAAATAAAGGCAAAGAGTATAGAAAGCTTTTTAATAGAAGTTTAGCTGAAAAAGAAAGGAAAGGTATATAATCATAGCTTGAGGGGATGGTAATATCTAGTAAAGGGTTTTTAAGGATGAGAAAGACTTAGATATATTTGTAGACTGAAGGAAGAATCAATCAAAATAAACAGAAGATTATAAAGAAGGCAAGGACCACCTTGCTGTAGTGAGAGAATGAGTGAAGTTGGCTAACATAAATTATTATCAGTTTGATTGTGTCTTCCTCTAGTTCTATTTAATGGCAAATGAGGGTAAGTAGAGGAGGGAAATGATGAGAGTAATCTAAGGTTGAGATTTGGAGAAACTTGAGAACAAAGGACTAAAGAAACTGAGAGTAGAGTTGAAATGATTTACTACAGAAATAGGATTAGGAATAGAGGAATACGAATAGTATATGAATGTAATTGAATGTTTTTGTGCCTTAAGAAATGGTGAATATAAAACACTGAGAAGCATGGAAAAAATCATATGAGTTGATGCAGAATGAAATCAGCAACCTGGAAAAATAATAGAAGAAATAATTATAAGAGAGAACATCAAGAAAAAAATATGATAGAGACCACTATAATAATAATGACCAAGATTGATCAACTTGTACAGATATAAAATTATATAAATTGTCATATTTGGTTGATGTGTAATTTTTCTAATCTGCTTTTAAATATTTTTTTTTCCCTTTATTACAAAGAATAGCTTGTTGGGTAGGGAATGAGGACATAGAGATGATATAAAAACAAAAGGTAGCAATAAAAAAATTTTAATTTATAAAAGGGAAAAAAAGAACCCTTGATTTGGTAGGAGATTAGGTTTCAGACAAAGCTCTGAGTAAATTTAGGTAGCTCACTCCTATCAGTAAAATGAGGGAGTTAAATTAGATGACTTTCAAGGGTAACTAAATGGCATAGTAGATAGAGCACTGATCCTGGAGTCAGATACTTAACATTACTATGTGATCCTAGGTAAGTCACATAACTCCAACTATCTCACCAAGTAATTAAATTTTAAAAATAAGATGATTTTTAAAATTCCTTCTAGCCCAGATATTCCATGATTCTATGAAGGTTAAAGTGATATGACAATAATAATTCACATTTCCACAAGCATTTTAAATATTAAAAAACACTTTCTTCACTACTGTGAGTATTGAGTATTGTTTTCCTATTTTACAGGTGCAGAAACTGAGGCTCATAGAGGAGAAATTGATTGGCCAACATCTTCCACTTAATAAATGGGAGGGGAAGGTTATAATCCCAGATTTTTCTGATATCAAATCCACTACTCTTTCCATGACAACATTTTGCTTCCCTAAAGTAGAAGTCAGGATCTTAGTATTTGTATTCAAGAACTAACTGGATATGATCTTGAGTTCAAAGTTTACCTCTTTGGGCCTCAGTTCATTCATCTTTCAAATGGGGATGATAACCCCTGCCTTCACTATTTCACAGGAATGTTGTAAGCTATTATTAAATGAGATAATAGATGGAAAGCACTTGGTAATTGTAAAGCGATAAGTAACTGTGAGCTGGGGAAAAAACAAATGGAATTGCTTTGAGGCCTTCAGGAAAAGCAATAACTATAAAATGACAAGACTCACAATAGCTGAGATAATGACACATGTAATTTAATAAAAGTTCCCCCAGGAGAAGAAAAGAGAGACTATGTCAAGAGCCTAAGGCTCCCTCAAAATAACACCAGACTCCATCTTTTTAGTGATGCACAGAGTTGCTAGAGAATGAGCCCTGATCTAGATGTCCCAATTTCCCAATTTCCAGGTCTACCATTATTAGCTGGGTGACTCTGAGCAAGTAATTTCCTCTCATTGGACCTCACTTGCCTTATCTGTGAAATGGAGATAATAATGATACCATCAGCCTCACAGGACAAGTTGTGAAACTCCACTGAGACAATGTCCGCAAAGGATTTTGTAGCCATCAAATAGTGCAAAAATGCTAATTGTTGTTCTTGTTTAAGAACAACTTCTATGGTCTAATCCTCGAGGGTTTATCTAGGCTAATTTTGCTCTTGGAAATGAGGATAGAGGAGCCAAGTTGGACTTGGGTTCTTCCCATACAAGCCACAAGAGAAAAAAAAAATTTTAATAACATTGGAGAAGGGAGCAACAATACAGTTAATCCCAAAGTGGAGAAAAAAAAATCCAACCCCTGAGAAAAATCTAAAAGAGAAAATCTCAAATTACAGAAAGTCTCAAAGTCATTTTGTCACTAATATCTCTTTCTGAGCAAGTTACTTGTCTTTCCTAGTCCTTAGTTTTCTTATTTATAAAATGGTTATATTGGACCACATGATCTCTCAGATTTCTTGGCAGCTCTGACAACTCATGTTCTAGTAGGCACTTAATAAATGTTAGTCAATTAATTGTTTCCAATATTTCACATTCCAAATGCTCTTCTAATAAACTATGTTCAATCTGGTAACATTCTGTTATGAGCTAGTAACATTCTGATATTAGGCTCCCTTCAAAACTCTAACTTATTATGTGCTCTGTAATATCCTAAGGTCCTTTCCAGTTATAACATTGTATATTATAACATTCTATGTTTTATGTTGTAGCATTCTGTGTTCTAAAGCTGCTTCAAACTTCAACATGCTAGGATTCTAAGTAGGCTTCTTTCTATATCCCCTGGTGTTTTCTAGTTGAGAGACACTGCCGCATACAGAGTTGAGCATCTCCAAACCAGCTTGCTGTTGAGGGCACAATATGGTTCCAGCAGAGGGCCTTTTGGTCTTGGAAAGAATGTCTGTAACTGTCTCCTTGATAGTGTTTAGAAAACCTGAACACAGGGCACGTGGGGAGAAGCTCCCCCGTTGCCTCTCTGCCTCAGCACTGGCACTTCAATCAAGCTGTCAATAGGGCATGCTTTGAATAATTCAAGCTCTGAGCTACAGTGGGTAGAGGGAGAGAATATAAAAAAGGGCTAGTAGCTGTCTACTGTGACAGGAACTACTTCCCTGCTGAACTTCAACATCTCTAGAGGAGCTACTGGAACCTGCTCAGGTAACCCAGGCTGGAGGTAGGGGTATGGGGGTGGAGGTTGTGAGAGAGGGAGGATAGGAAAGGGAACTTTAAGGAATTGGCTTCGTGTCAACAGTTTATGAGAACAGAGAATACAGGGGAAAGAGCACAAGAGTCAATGTTCCACTTCCAGTTTTGCCACTAGCTAGGTGAATCTGGGCAGGTCATTTGTTTTCTCCATACATCAGTTTCTCCAGTTTTAAAACTGGAATTAATGATGTCTCTTTATATTTACCTTATAGGGTCGATGTGGAGATTAGATTCGACTGTTAGAGTGCAGTATGCTTTCTAATGTCAAATGCTAAAAAAGGAAATAGAGGAAGACAGATCCAGTAGGGAATGGATAGCTTAGAGAGTTTCAGAGTTGTATGAGACTTCAATAGCTACCTAAACTAATCCCTACCCAAACCAAAAAAATCCTCTCTACAATATACCAACAGCCTTTACATGAAGTGCTTTAGTGAATGAGGGAGCCTACTCTCAAGAGAGGCAGCTTGTTCCATATTTATATGGCTCTAATAGTTAGAAAATATTTATTTCCTTATACTCATATTAAATTTGTCTCTTTGTAACTTATAACCATAACTCCTGGTTCTGCCCTGTGGGACCATGCAGAAGCAGATTGATTCAATTCAAATGAAGAAGCATTTACTAAGCACTTCTTATATGAAAGATACTGTGCTATAGGTTCTGGGTGCAAAAAAAATGAAAAGAAAAAAAAGGGAAAGAGGGAAAGAGAGAGGGGGTGAGGAGAGAAAGAGAGGGAGGAGGGAGGGAGAGAGAGAGGGAGGGAAAGAGGAAGGGAGAAAAAAGTATTCTCTTTGGGACATAGTATGTAAAGGGGAGTTATATAAAGTAAGTGTGAAAAGTGTGAAAGAACTTAGATGCCAGCTGAATTTTTATTTTATCCTATAGGAAAGAAAGGAGCACAGCTAAGTAGTGCAATGGATGGGACACTGGATTTGGAATCAGGAAAACTCTTATTCATGAGTTCAAATCTGTCCCAGACCCTTACTACCTATGTGACCCTTAGCCTTGTTTCCTTCAGTTTCCTCAATCATAAAATAAACTGGAGAAGGAAATAGCAAACCACTTTAGTATCTTTGCCAAGAAACCCCAAAATGGGCTTATGAAGTCAGGCACAGCTGGACAAAATGTTTTTTTAAAAAAACAAACCAGGAAATAGGGAGCCATTGTAGAGTCCCGAGTTATAGTTAGATTTTTTCCTCCCAAAGATGTGGAGGAAAGGGAAGAATTAGAAACAAGATACCAATGAAGCAAAGGTGGCTAGGAATGGAGAAGAACCTAATGAGACAGATGTGGAAACAGGATCAATAAAGCTTCCCAATCACAGGTTAAGGAAGAAGGAAAAGTCAGGATGATGATGAGATTGTTAACCTGTGCGACTGAGTGTATGGTGGAGCCTTTGAAAGAAATATGGGAAATTAGGAGAAACAGTAGATACAGAGGTAAGATAATGAGTTTAATTTTGGATGTATGAATTTTGAGAAGCCTAAGGGGATGTCCAGGTAGACATGTCCTATTGACAGACCAGAACTCAGCAGATATGAGGGTTATGATATACTATACAAATGGGAGTCATTTATAGTGGGATAATAATTGAACTCAGGGGAACTAATGACCAAGAGAAAGAGTAGAATGAGGGAAAAGGGCTCATCTAAGCCCTGAAATACTACTATACTTAGAAAGCAGGGGACAATTATGATCCCAGAAAGAACACCGAGAAGAGCCAATCAGACAGGGAAAACTATGTGAAAGTAGTGTCCCAAAAACCAAGGAAGGAGATAGTATTCTGGAGAAGGGAATGATCAATCCAATGAAAAATATTTTTTCAGTATTCACTATGCACCAGACCCCGTACTAAGTATTGAGGATACATATACACAAAGAAAGAATCCCCATTTTGCAAGGAGTTTAGTGTCAAAAGCTTCAGGGAGACTAAGAAGGAATAAGCATTTATGTAGTACCTGCTATGTTTCAGGTATTGTTAGGTGCTTCCCTCCCAAAATATCTCATTTGATCCACAAGACAATCTGGGAGATGAATGCTATTATTATCACCATTTTATAGTTAGAAAATTGAGTTAGAGATCCAGGAACTTGCCCAGACTCACACAGTTAGGGAATATCAGAGACTGGATTTGATCTCAAGTTTTCCAGGCCTACCACTCTATCCACTGTGCCATCAATAGCTGCCTCAATTAGGATGTGGACAGGGGGAAACAAAAGACTATTAATTAGATGTAGTGACTAAGAGATCAATGGGCTGTTTTACTACCAGGCTTACATCTATGGAAGTCAAAGACAGGGAAAAGTCTCATATGTGCCATTATATTTATAGCAGTATTTACTGTAGCAGCAAAAAACTGAAAGGAAAGTGGGTGGTCATCCACTGGGGAATGGCCAAATAAATTGTGGTATATGAAGTCAGAATAGAAATAGGGGACTTGTGCTTTCATTGGTATATGGAACTCCCAGGTGAGGAAACTCCCCCAATTGAAGCAAGTCAGTGCCTTGTCTGCAACCAGATCACAAAGGAGTAAAGTGAAGTATCTAGAGTCACATAGTTAGAATGTGTCTGAAGTGTTATTAGAATTTAAGTCTTCCTGGTGTTGAGAACTGGCTTCCTATCCTCTACATCACACTGCTTCTCAAACAAATGCTATAGAATATTACTGTTCTATAAGAAATAGATATAAGAAAAAAAAAATAGATATGAAGAGAGACTTAGAATGTTTGAACTGATGCAGGAAAAATAGGGAGAATAACAAATTACACAAGGAAAACAATCCTGTGATTTCCAAGAATTGATGATGTCTTCTGTTCCTTAGAGAGGTGATGAACTAAGTATGCAAAGTAAGGCATATGTTTTCATGTGATTTATTTTGCTTGATTGTGCTTTTTATGTTACAAACGAAGGTTCTATAGGAGTAGGATTGAGATGTGATGATGATATTAAAAATATCAATAAAACATGGCTTTCAAAAGAGGAGCATGAGAATTCTTGAAGAAATCAGTTTAATTTGAGGGGTACTACTGGATAACAGTGAGTTATGAGTTGTGAAATGAAGAAGTAGTGATAAGAAGTGTGCTTCGCTTAAGGAGAGATTCTTTAAGCCAATGGCCTAAAGAGATGGCAGGGTAAAATGAAGTCTTTAGGAAGTATTTGTTTTTAAGAATGGGGTAACTCAGCAGCTCAACAAACAAGAAACAAGGAAACAGTGAAACCCTTTCCCACAAAAACTTGAAGTTGGCAATCATGTTCTTTTTAAGCTCTCTCTCCTCCATTTTGAAATTCTCCATTTCTTTTCATCAATCCTTATATGGTATGAACTGTAGCCCCTTTACCATCCTTACTGACCTACTCAGGACACTATAGTTTCTCATTTCCTTTCTAAAATGTGACATACATAACCTGAGCATGACATTCAAGATTTGGTCTGGCTAATACAGAGAACTCCTCAGTCTTGAAGTAGGCATTTTTAAATGCAGGATAGGATCACAGTAAGTTTAATACATACTATTGACCAAATTGAGCTTGTCGTTCACATAAGACCCCCAGGTCTTTTTCAGAGGAACTGCTGCCCAGAGATTCCTTACCTATCTTATACTTGTGAAGCTGATTTGTTATTTGTTTGAGTTTTTAAAATACAAGTGTAACATCTTACAGTTATCCATATTAAACTTCAGCTTATTATTTTGGACAAGTACTCTAGCCTGTCAAGATCTTGTTAAATCTCTTCATCTAGTTAGTTTGTGTCATCTACAAAAAAAGAGATACACATGCCACTTATGTCTTTATACAATTCACTGATAAAAATGGGAAATGCCACAGAGTCAAGCAGAGATCCCTGGGGTTCTCAGCTGAAGACTTCCTTCCAAGCTGACACTGAGCCTTTAACAACCATTCTTTAGATTCAGTTATTTAGCTGATTAAGTCCTTATTATGTCAGTTGTCTGCTCATAAAGTTGAAGTGGCTCCCTATTACCTAGAGGATAAAATACAATCTAGTATCATCTAGTGCTAAAACCTATGACCCAATGATCTCAGAGTAAGTGAATTTCTCAGATAGCATTCTTGTGTGATTCCCAGCAATGGCTAGACTAGATAATTTCTAAGCTTTTCCTCATCTTTAAGATTCCAGGATTCTATGACTTGATTACTACTGAGAATAGTTTATAATGACAATGGACATTACAGTTTACAAAGTATTTTCTTCACAATTACCATGTGAGGTAGGGAATACAAAGGTTATTCTCCAGAGCCATTTTACAGATGAGGAAATTGAGGCTAAGGTAGGAGTAGCATGGTCTATTCTCTACTAAGTGGGATTCATTGAGAAAAGAAGTGGATAGCTTAGGAAAAAAAAAAATCAAAATTTATTTTTCTTCCAAAGGTATGTGATAATGGCTGCCTCTATTATCATAAAAGATGGTTCTAACATCCAGAAATAGATTAATTAAGGAGAAAAGTCTGGGGACACTAAAATGTGAGGGCAACAGAAATAGTCTGTCTTCCATATCTCTAATTCACTCCCTGTCTTTCTCTGTATTTCTTCTCTCCCTTCTGCCTTATCCTTCCTTTCAGATTCTCTGTCTCTCACTCTCCCCCCACATATATACGTATACACTCCTCCTACAACCCACATAAATTTTGCTTCTTTGACATGTTCTTCATTTTTTTTTTTTTTTTGGGAAATGCAAGCTAATTTCAAGAATTGGAGTGATTTGACAGAGGTACCATCATCATTAGGCCCCAGGAGCTTGAAGAGGTCTTGGAGACGGTTGAGAATGCTGAGAAGCTACTCTATTTTGGGCCCTTTGATATTATGAAAAGGAGACTAGCTATAGTGTCAGAGTACCTGGATACAATGCTTATGATCCATGTGACTTTGATCCAATCCAATTCCTCTCTCTGAACCTAAGCTTTCTCAACTTAAAAAAGAAAGAATCAGACCAAATTAAGGATTCTTAATCTTTTGTGTGCCCTGGACTTTTGAAGCAGTCTAATGATACCTATTAACCTCTTCTTAAAATAATTTTTTTAATGCTTAAAATAAAAGGCAAAGGATTCGAAGGAATTATTTTGAAATACATTTATCATCATTATAAACAAATCGCCAAAAATAAGTTCCTATGTCCCAAGTTAACTGCCAGATTAGATGAGCTCTAAAATACCTTTTATATCCAAATTAATGAGCCTATGAACTTAAAAGACTATCTAATCTGTATACTGGCCTTCTGACTCTCCAAAGCACTATCTTATTATCCATCATGCTTGAAGCCCTTCATAACCCAGTTCTCCCTCTAGATCCTCTCTCCCTTTCAGTTCTTTTTTATCCAGCAGAATCAGTCCAACAACTACTTGTCTGGGATATTGTAGAAGGGATTCCTGAATTGGGAAGGAAGTTGGACTGGAGAGAGACTTTTGAAATCTCTTCCTGCTTTGGATAAGAGCTAAGCTGAATAACCTTTCAAGTCCTTTCTAACCCTAATGATGTATAAAACTAAACAGTTCTGAAAGGAAGGAAAGGAAGGAAGAAAGAAAGAAAGAAAGAAAGAAAGAAAGAAAGAAAGAAAGAAAGAAAGAAAGAAAGAAAGAAAGAAAGAAAGAAAGAAAGAAAGAAAGAAAGAAAGAAAGAAAGAAAGAAAGAAAGAAAGAAAGAAAGAAAGAAAGAAAGAAAGAAAGAAAGAAAGAAAGAAAGAAAGAAAGAAAGAAAAGAAAGAGAAAGGAAGAAAGGAAGAAAAGAAAGAAAGAAAGAAAGAAAGAGAGAAAAAGAGAGAGAGAGAGAGAGAGAAAGAAGGAAAGAGGAGGAAGGAAGGAAGGAGAAAATCAAAAGAATCATGGGTTTACCAAGGGCCCCAGCTTTTGTAATAAGAACTCACTATTTGACAAAAACTGCTGGGAAAATTGGAAACTAGCATGGCAGAAACTAGGCATGGACCCACACCTAACATTGTATACCAAGATAAGGTCAAAATGGGTTCATGATTTAGACATAAAGAATGATATTATAAACAAATTAGAAGAACATAGGATAGTTTATCTCTCAGATCATGGAGGAGGAAGGAATTTATGACCAAAGAAGAACTAGAGATCATTACTGATCATAAAATAGATAATTTTGATTATATTAAGTTAAAAAAAGTTTTTGCACAAACAAAACTAATGCAGACAAGGTTAGAAGGGAAGCAATAAACTGGTTCGGATAAAGGCCTCATTTCTAAAATATATAGAGAATTAACTGAAATTTATAAGAATTCAAGCCATTCTCCAACTGATAAATGGTCAAAGGATATGAACAGACAATTTTCAGATAAAGAAATTGAAACTATAATATGAAAAGGTGCTCCAAATCACTATTAATCAGAGAAGTGAGATACTACTACACACCTGTCAGATTGGCTAAGATTACAGAAAAAAATAATGATGAATGTTGGAGGGAAATGTGGGAAAGCTGGGACACTGATACATTGTTGGTGGAGTTGTGAACAGATCCAACCATTCTGGAGAACGGTTTGGAACTATGCTCAAAAAGTTATCAAACTGTGCATACCTTTTGACCCAGCAGTGTTTCTACTGGGTTTATATCCCAAAGAGATTTTAAAGGAAGGAAAGGGACCTGTATGTGCAAAAATGTTTGTGGCAGCCCTCTTTGTAGTGGCAAGAAACTGGAAACTGAGTGGATGCCCATCAGTTAGAGAATGGCTGAACAAATTATGGTATATGAATGTTATGGAATATTATTGTTCTGTAAGAAACGACCAACAGGATGATTTTAGAGATACCTGAGACTCTTACATGAACTGATGCTAAGTGAAATGAGCAGGACCAGGAGATCATTATACATGTCAACAATCATACTATATGATAATCAACTCTGATGGACGTGGCTCTCTTCAACAATGAACTGATTCAGACCAGTTCTAATTGTTCAGTAATGAAGAAAACCGTCTATACCCAGAGAGAAGACTGTGGGAACTGAGTGTGGATCACAACACAGCATTTTCATGCTTTCTATTGATGTTTGCTTGCATTTTGTTTTCCTTCTCAGGTTATTTTTCTTTCTAGATCAGATTTTTCTTGTGCAGCAAGATAACTGTATAAATATGTATACATATATTGAACTTAACATATATTTTTAACATATTTAACATGTATTGGACTACCTGCCATCTAGAGGAGGGGATGGAGGAAAGGTGGGAAACATTTAGAACAGAAAGTTTTGCAAGGGTCAATGTTGAAAAATTACCCGTGCGTGCATATATGCTTTGTAAATAAAAAGCTTTAATTAAAAAATAAATAAATAAAAAAGAATGAGGGGTTCAGAAAGGATCCTTAGAGTTCCCACAGTACATTTAATAAATAGATAAGAAAACTGAGTTCCAGAGAACAGAAATGTTTCAGAGGCATCTCTAACCCAACAAGTTCTTAGCAGGGGAGCTAATGTGGATGAGTGGTTAATATTCTTTTATCCCTAAGATCTACTACATTGCCTTCCATTCTATAACAGCCAAGGAATGTTCATTCTTTGTAATAGGGTGGAAATAATCTTAACGAATGGTCAGAAGATATGGGGTTTAATTCTTCCTCTACTACTTTTGACCTATTACATTCTAAACAACTAACAATCTCTCTGGGAGGCAATGTGTCAGACTACAGAGTCCTAGCTCTGGAATCAGGTAAAACTGAGCTTAAATCCAATCTTAGAAAAAAAGACTATCTGTGTCATTGAGGCAATTATTTGATCTCTCATAGTCTCAGATTCCACATCTGCAAGATAAATGACCTTATGGGCTTCTAGTAAGGATCAAATGGGGTAATAGACACAGAGCACTTATAAAACCTTAGGTGCTATATTAATGTGATTTTTATTGTTGTTATTCTATCTCTTAATCTAAGAAACCATTTAAACTAACACAACCCCAGGATTTTATAGATGAAGAAAATAAAGTACGGAAAATGAAAGGGGCTTGTCCTAAGTCCCACAGATTTTAAAAGGCTGATTGGAATCTGATGCTCTGAGATGACACTGAGCTAACTCTCCAGTCTCTCTCCTCTCATATCTTTCAGCACTTTAATTCTCCTTTCCCCTAGGCATTTTATTGTATATCTTCCTTAAAGATGGAATAGTTATCTCAACAACTTTAAAAAACTCTCCAATCCTTCCTCCTCCACAACTCACAACTTCCCAATAGTGACAATAAGTTCCTTAAAGGCAGGAATTGCCTTTATTTTTGTCTTTGCTACTAAGGGCAGCTAGGTGAATGGAGAGCCAGGCCTGGAGTCAGGAGGATTCATCTTCCTGAGTTCAAATTTGACCGCAGATACTTCCTAGCTATGTGACTTTGGCATTTCACCCTGTTTGTCTCAGTTATCCCATCTGCAAAATAAGCTGGAGAAGGAAATGGCAAACCACTCCAGTATCTTTGCCAAGAAAATTCCAAATGAGGTCATAAAGAGTTGGACATGGCTGAAATGAACAATTTCCCTAGAACACTAAGAATAGGCCTTTCCTTCCACACAGTCTGCTTTATATTATGCTCCTCTCCCAGAACCCAAATCTAGAATAGAGAGTTCAAGAAATGGGGCCTTACTGCTCTTTTTCTTCTTGATTTATAGGGAAGCTTTCTCCAATGAACAAGATGTTTACTGGTTTTGATGAGAAGGGAAAAAAATTCTTCTGTAACAGCTTTTTGTGGCTCGCCTGTGTCTATTAATTAGGGTCCCTAGGGTACATGTTATCAAAACCATGGGCTGTCTCACCTTCATTGATCCCTTTATTGGTTTCTGGGGGTGATGGCAGGTCAGTGAACGGTCAGGACCTCCTGTGAAAGCAAACCACCTACTTCCCAGAAACTACAGCCCAAATGCCCCATGTCATCTTGGAAACTAAGAAGATGGAAGAGCAGAGTCCAGTAAAATCTTCTCTCATCCTTTATTTCCGCATTGAGGCTACACTATGTCCTGCTCTATAATGGCTAAAAGATAGGCTGGCTCCCAAAGAGAACTAGATGTGGAATCATTAGATAGAGGTTCAGTGTGGCTCCTTCTGAGACTAACTATAAATAATTTAAGTACCATGTGACTCAGTTCACTCAAAGTTGTAAAGAGAAGAGGTGGGACTAAATGGCCTCAGAGGTCTCTTCCTGCTCTAGAACCAAAGTCCTAAACTTAATCCACTTTTATCTCTAAATCCCTTGACCTTATGGAATTGAGTTAACTACATCAACAATCTGCTGAACAAACTGAGGTCTAGATAGAAGTGATGTGCTCAGGATTACATAGAGCTAGCAAGTGTCAGAGCCTAGATCTTCTGACTTGTAGTTCAATATTCTCCCCACTGTACTACACTATCACACCATCCAGCTGAGGCAGGGATAGAGTCCTTCAGAGAATTAAAAGAGAAAGCACATTCCTATTTCCTTCAAAGCCCTACTATGAATTAAAGGATCATAAGATTTAAAACTGGAAGGGATCATAGGATAATGAAGTGGTCCAATCCAGACCAACAGGATGAATCATAGAACAAAGACTATTTAAAATGGAATATAGACTGTCACAGCTGGAAAGAAGCTTAGGACAGAGAATTATTGAAGATGGAAAGAATATCATCATTATAACAATACATATATTTCGGTAGTCTTTCAGGGTTTATAAAGTGCTATCCTCATAAGGACATTTTGACGTAGCAAGGAACAAGCATTTATTAAGTGGCTGACATGTGCCAGGCACTGTACTAAGAGCCTTACAGATATTATCTCATGACAACCCTGGGAGGTAGATGATATTTTGATCCCCATTTTACAGTTGAGGAAACTGAAAGATACAGAGGTTAAGTGAAAAAACCTGCTAGTGTCACAGAGCGAGTAAGTATCTAAAGGTCAGGTCTTTCTGACTCTAGGCCCAGTGCTCAATTCATTGCTGCCATAAGCATTGTTATCTTCACTTGAAAAATGAGTAAGGTAAGACTCAGAGCCCACACAGTTATATGGCAGAGCTAGGACCCAAATTCTAGGATCCCAAACTCTTTGCTCCAATGGCCACTCTTCTTTTGTCTATCATTGATGAACCAGAAGAGATCTTGGAAGAGAGGACACAGAACATTAGAGCCAGGCCTTAAAGAATGTGCAACATAACCCTTTCATTTGACACATGAGGAAACTGAGGTCCGAGAGGTTTCCTCAGAGTCATACAGCTAGCAAGTAGGACAGCTGGGTCATGAACATAGGCCATACTTGACTTTGCATCCAGTGACCTTTCTTCCACACAAGTCTCCATCCCCATACCAGCATTCTGTCTATGCTTGTGGAACCAGATTGTGATGTATCCACTCATCTTTATGCATTGTTTCCTTTTGAGAAAAGTCATCAGAAGCCCTGACAGGCCTGTAGCTGCAGGCACCCAGGGCTCTCCAACAGAGGTACTTTCATTCTGTTGCAAAGGGAAGGTTTGGCAGAGGAACTTAAAAGGCCTTACAGAATCCTTAATGGCTGCATTCCAGAGGCAGCTTTGTCTAAGCAGGGCTTCAGGTACCTCTTTGAAGAAGTTAACTAACTTTTTCCCTTTTTTGTTATTCAATGAAATCCCACTCACTTCCTTTTCAAGGTCAGAGTCACATTGAATGAAGTATCCTTATTTTGTTCCTGTGACTTTGACTTCCTCTCAACATAGAAAAATATTTGCTAGGGCATACCAGACATACTCAGAAGAAGGGAAACCTGGTAATGCAAATTTAAATGGGGAAAGTAATATTCCCATCATCAACAACAATAAAGGAAACGTACACACTTTGTTAAAGCTTGCAAACCGTTTTACATACATTCCTTCTCCTAGAAGCTAGATGTCTTAGAAGTAGGCAGTAGGTATCTCAGATTCAATAATCCAAAAGAGACTAATTATCATTCTTCCCTCAACCCACTCCTCTTTCCAACTTCCCTTTTTTGTCAAGGGTACCAATTCATCAGGACCACAATCTAGCTGTCATTCTTGACTGCTTCTTTTCCATCATGCTCCCATATCTCCAATCAGTTGTCAAACCATGTGAACTCTGCCTCCAAAACATCCCCTCTTCTTTATTCACATGGTCCCCATCCTAGTTCAGGCCCACACCATCTTTTATCTAGATGATTCTCTCAGTCTTTATCTTTTTCTTTTTCGAATCTTCCGCATAAAGTGATATTCATAAAACACAAGTTTAACAATGCCACTCCCCAGCTCAAGAAACCTCATTATCTCTGTTATCTCCAAGATCAAATAGGATCGTGCATTTAGAACCAGAAGAGACTCCACCTTAAGAGGTCACCTGGTGAAACTCCTAACCCCACCCCATTTTATAAGTGAAGAAGCTAGAGCTCAGAGAGGCACCAATAGGCAGAACCAGCATGGAGACCCACATTCTATGACAGATTCCAGAGGCAGTGCTCTTTCTTTTCTTTACTGTTTGACATTTAAAGCCCTTCTTAACATGTCTACAGCTTACCTTTCCAGGTTTATTATTCCTTATCACGTGTCTCTTTCATGTACTCTATGGTTCAGCCAAAAAGGGCTTTTTGCTCTTCCTCCCACATATCACCTACTCTCTTTTCGCCCTCCTCTGCAAAAAAACCTTTGTCCTTTAAGGCTGGAACGTACTCCCTTCCTCAACTCTACTTCTCAAAATCCCCAGTTTTCTTCAAAATTTGGTTCACTTGCTATCTCCAAAGAAAGCCTTTTCTGATCCTTGAGGCTGCAAATGCTTCCCCTATAAATTGGCCTGTACTGGAGAAGGTATATTTTTATGTACTTATTTCATATACAGAAACATAAGAGCTTAAAATTGCACTCACACTTTTGTGACACTTTATTGTGTGAGCTTATACATAAATATGTTGTCACCCACAATCATGAAGCTTACATTCCATTTTTATTTCTGTCTTTGTACTCTGAATGCCTATCACAATGTCTATGTGTTTAATAATTGGCACTGTTTGAGCTTCACAAGAAAACCTTGAGGTACAGATATTGCTATCCTCATTTTACATAGTACAATGGGGAAATGTTTGTACTAAGAATTATAAAACTTGTATTTCTTTTCTTTTTTTTTCCTTTTTCTGAGGCTGGGGTTAAGTGACTTGCCCAGGGTCACACAGCCAGGAAGTGTGAAGTGTCTGAGACCAGATTTGAACTCGGGTCCTCCTGAATTCAAGGCTGGTGCTCTATCCACTGCGCCACCTAGCTGCCCCAAAACTTGTATTTCTAAAATATTTTCTTCATAACTCTTCAGACCTCATTTTTTTCATGTGTAAAATGGGAAGATTGAACTAGACATGATTCCTATAATCCACAGTTATTATTTTCCAGAAGTGGAAACTGTAACTCAGAGAACATAAGGGACTTGCTAAGGGCCACACAGTTAGGAAATGCCAGCGTCTGAGTTCACAAAATACTTTCCACCATCCCAAACCATGACACCATGTCAGGGAACCTTTGAGGGTAGGCCCACTTCCCAAGGGTTCTCCTGTGTACAGTTCCAGCAATGCTGTGGGGCTTAGAGGATATGTTACTTCTAGGGCATTTTTCAGTCCCTTCTTTTGTGCTTCTGTTCTACTTCCTCTGTCCCATTGTCACAGAAGCTTAGAGGCTTGCTCTTAGTGAGACACTATACTACCAATTAATAATAAATTGGAAACTTGGCTCTCTGTCTGTGATCTTGGACAAATCACTTCTCCTCTCCCAGGTAGTAATTTTCTCATTTGTAAAATAAGCTAAAAAAGTTCCTTTATTTTGAATAGTCTATGTTTCTAGTAATTGCTTACATTTCTGTGATGCTTAACAATCAAAGGACACTTTCAGATATATCTTATTTCAACATGCCTATGAGATAAGTCATGCAAGAATTATTACACTCATTTTATAGATGAAGAAATTTAGACCCAGAGAATGGAAAGAAAAAATTTACTCAGACGCACATAGCCATTCAGTGATGAGGCCACAACTTGAGTCCAATTTTTTTTGTTCTTTCAAAGAAAAGACCATACTGAGGTGATTTAGAGACTAACTTCTTCCTGGATCATTTTGCAATTCGTCTAATTGCTACCTTCCCTGCCTAATTTTATGAAAGAAGTCCTGTTTGAGGTGATGGAGTGAATATGAGAGATGGTGAAACTAATTCTTATCCTTAAGGAGAACATAATCAAATAATTGAGACAAACTAAACACAAAGAACTCAAAAATATTCATAACAATAACTTTTAATAATAATCAGTACTATTCATATTAAATAGAGCTTTTAAGTTTATAAACAGAAATAGGGAGGTGGATGATTGATCAATTGATAGATAATTTGTTAAAGGTAACATACCAGGCATTGGATAAAGTACTAAGATATAAATACAAGCAAGACAGTTTTTGCCATAAAGGATTTTACATTCTAATAGTAGAAAGAAGCATAAAGAGCAGCAGGAAAGGGGATGGGGGGGGAAGATGGCATTGTATGGAAATAAATGGGAAGTGATGGAAGTCCAGTCCTGGACAAGATAAGGCAACTTCTTCCATTAGAGCCCAGTCTCCCAAGGGCTAAGTCCAAAATTTTAATATGGGAGAAAAGAGAATGGCAATGATGTCATGATGGCAATAAGTGGAACAAGTAGAGATGGGTTGTGAACTCTATATCAATGATATCACAGATCTATTGACTTCTCTAGGAAAATGAGCTGTAAGAAGATGACTAGATAGGATTAAAATTTAATCAATCAAAGGGATTGATATAAATACATTATAAGAGTCATTTCCCCAAAATCAAGTAGATTCTAACTCATGAAATACAAGCAGTCAACAACCATGTGGGGAAAAATGTCAAATTAATAATAAGAAAATTTTTTAAAAACTCTTGGAGTTCCATCTTAGATTGGCAAAATGACAATATGTGAAAATGGTAATTGTTGGAATGGAATGGGAAAGCTGGCATACTAATATATTGTTGATGGAGCTCTAAATTGGTCTAACCATTTTTTGAAATAATTTGCAACTACATTCAATATATCACTAACCTGTGCCTATCCTTTGATCAAGTAAAATCATTACTATAATGCACCCCCGGAGAGATCAAAAAGAGGGGGGAAAGACTAACATGTACAAAAATATTTATGACAGCACCTTTTATTATAACAAGAAACTGAAAATGAAAGTAGTTGTGAATGAATTAGGGAATGCCTAACCAAATTTTGATATATGAAAGAAATGGATTATTGTCATGCAATAAAAAATTACAAATATGATGGACTCAAAGAAGGAAGGAAGACCTGCATAATCTGATGAGAGAACAGGGAAAATAAGTGCTTTCCTCACAAGGATTCTGTGAAATATAATTATTATTATACCCATTTTGTAGATGAAGAAATTGAGGTCCAGAGAAGGTAAGTGACTTATCAAGATTATAAAAGTAGTAAATAAAGAAACTTTTGGTTTAAATTAAGGTTACAGAATTATATTTAAAGCTGGAAAAGACAAAAGTAATAAATGGAAGAGTAGAGGTATTCAATCTCTAAATTGTATATTCTTTCCACCATAATATAACAACTTTAAATTAAATTTAAATACTAGTCTGAGCTAAATGAAGAAGCATATGGTAATTAAGGAAAATAGGTATATACAGAAAGATAGAAACCAATAATGTATCAATACAGGAGGGCTTCCTAAGGAAGTTGGATCTAGGTCACTTTATTTCATCTCCAAAAATCCTGCCTGCCACACATTCCTCAAGGATTGCTCCAGGACTCTTGGGTTGCAGTAGAAACTGGTCATTTGATCACTTTACCAAACAGCTAAATAGTCCAAAGACTATTAACGTAGTGGCTCAGGAGAGCTGGGCTTCAATCTTGCTATGCAAGTACCAGTAATTATGTGCTCTGAGTATCTCAGAGTTGGAATGGACCTTGGATGTCATCTGGTGCAATTTATACTTGAACAGGAATCTACTCTAAAGTTTACCTAATAAGTTATCATATGATTTTGGGTCCTAATCCCATCATCCTGTCACCTGTTAATGCCCCACCATTATGTCCCCTGACCTGCAGCTGGGAGAAAAATGTCAATGTATCGTGTTTTGCAACCTGATTCTGTGAAGAAGATTATTTTGACGATACATATTATCCTCACAGTTTTTGCCTGAAAGTCCCTAATCAAAACAATCTCCTATCTTCCAAGGCAGCCCACTCAAGCTGTTGATATTTCTAATTCTTAAAAGGTTATCTCTCCTCTCTCCCCCCTTATATCTGTGTCTTTCCAGCTCTCAATGCAATTTGCATTTGCATGGCATCTAGTTTTGCTCTTTAGTAGAACATGCCTACTTATTCTTTCTGTCAGATTTCATATACTGAAGACAGTTATGATGTCCCTTCACAAGCAGTGTCTTCACCAGGCTAAACACTCCCATTTCCTTTAGCCAGGTTTCTCAGAATATGATTTACTCTGTTCCCTCTCCTTCTGATACCTTCAAACTCTGTGATAATAGAAAGAGTGCTAAATTTGGAGATGACCAAAACTCAAATTCCAGCTATGACACTTTACTTGTGTGATCTTGTGAGTCACAATTTTATTGGGCCTCAATTTCATCCTCTGTAAAATGGGAAGGAGAGAAGAGGGTTGGATTGGATTCCCTTTAAGGTTTCTTCAAATTCTAAATTTATGATTCTGTGATCAATGTCCTTCATAAAATGTAGTACCCAGAACTGAATACATTAATCTAGGTTTGTTTTGAAAAGGGGAGTATATAGTGAGACCATTATATCTCCAGTGCACGATATCATATGTCTCTTGTCTAATGTAAATTTGATTTTATTTTACTTTCAACTAACAAGTATACATTTTTATTTCCCTTCTTCCTCCCCCATTTAAAGAAGAAAAGAAAAACAAAATCCCTGTAAATGTATAGTCAAGCAAATTAAGTTTCCATATTGGCCATATTGAAAAATGTATGGCATTTGGTATCTGAGTCTACAATCTCTCTGTCAGGAGCTTAGGATAGCATGCTATATATTCGGTCCTCAGAAAACGTGGTTGGTCATTGCATTGATCAGAGTTCTTAAGTCTTCCAAGGTTATTATTGGATAAATTGCTCTGCTCCTGAAGCTCACTTTACTCTGCATTAGCCCATAAAAACTTTCTTAGAACACATTCTCATCATTTCTTATGACACAACAGCATTCCATTATACGTACTATATCTTAGGTGGCACTATGGATTTGTGAAGCTGACATTTTGAACCAAAGTGTAAGATTTATACTTGTAAGTAGGCTTTGCTGTAGAGGTACAGGAGTTTGGTGGATTTAGAGTGTGGAACATCTGGATTAAAGATCTTCCTCTGACAGTTACAAATTATGTGACCCTGCACAAATGACTCAAGCTTGGAGCCTTTAGTCTATTTTAAAAAAGGAGGAGGGAAATAATAACACTACTATTTCAAGGATTATTGTGAGACTCAAGTGAAGCAATGAATGTAAAGTATTTTATAAATCTGCAAGTGCTTTTTAATTTAACTGTTATTATTATTATTCATCCCAATTCAATATCTTCTTATTAGATCTAGCTCCAAGTTCTACCACATTACAAGTTATCCCTCATGGATTTGTATCATTCTACAAACACAAGCTGGTAAAAATACCAGATAATACATGTAATTACAGCCTTCTGCTAGAAACCTTCTTCTATGGGATCTTATACTCGAAGCTAGAAGGGACTTTAGAGGTACTCTAGTCCATGTCTCTTCCCCTCCACATTTTATAGATAAGGAAACTGAGGCCCAGAAAAATTAAATGGTTTGCCCAAAGTCTTAGGCACTAAACATCAGTCACCATATATATATAAATAAATATATATATATATATATATATATACACATATATATTTATGTATATATACATATATATATTTATGTATATGTAAATATATATGTGTATATATATATATATAGTCTTTGATTTTAGTCATTCAACAAATTCCAAATCTACCCAAATTGCAAAACTACCAAGTCTGCAATTCTCTCCATCTTCTCAACAAGAATACAATGATAGGCTTGATCAATTACTTTACTAAACAGCATTGCTATCTTCCAATCTAAAAACTCCTCCACAGAAAGAAAATGAAATTAGGTTGACATGACTTGTTTCTGAGGAAAACATGCTGGTACTTAATGAACATTGCTTCTTTTTCTATATAGATGTTCATTAACTATCCTTTTAATAATACATTCTAGGAACTGAAATTAAATTCATTGGCTACCTCAGATACTTACTAGCTGTGTGACCCTGGGAAAATAACATAACCTGTTTGCCACAGTTTCCTCATCTATAAGATGGGGACAGTAACAACAACTATCTCCCAGGGCTGTTGCAAGGATCAACTAAGATAATACTTGTAAACCACTTAACACAGTACATGGCACATAATAGACACTATTTAAATCTTAGCCATCACCATCATCATCTCTAATAGTTATATCCACCTATTTTTTCACTCTCCAGATGACCTGAATTTCTCAGGGTCTTTGAGTATTCTCTTATTGTTGCTTTTTAGTCAGTTTATCACATCTGACTTTTTATGACTCTACTGTGGATTTTCTTGGCAAAGATACTGGAGTTCGTTGCCATTTCCTTCTCCAGATCATTTTACTAATAAGAAAACTGAGGTAAACAGGATTAAGTATCTTGCCCAGGATAACATAGTTATTTACTAAGTACCTGAGCCCAGATTTGAATTCAGGCTCTCCTGACTCAATGGCCAGCATTCTATCCTCTGCACCATCTAGCTGTCCCAATTCTCTCTATTAATCTTAGGTATCAACCCTATTAAACATTCTAGGGCAAAGATCATTTCCTTGTCAGGGAAAAAAAACAAAATAAGAGCTGAGTAGCTCTGCCTCTTCTATGTTATTAGTAATCTCTATCCCATCTATGTCAAACAGCAGTCCTATTTTTCTGGATCCTTCTCTTTCTCCCAATATTTTAAAAGTTGTTTTTTGGTTGCTTTTTGTTTTTCTAGTTCATCCTAAGCTTTAGCCCCCCTGGCAGGGTTCTTGCAGAACTTCGAAATGCTTCTCCATTTGTCCTTGTGCTTCCATCTTAAAAATATATATATAGGTAAATATTGCCTGTGCTTTTTTAAACAATCTCTTTCTTATAGAAATGGTTTTTCTTTTTTACTTCATAATTCACACATATATACAAATATATGTAAATACATACATATACACATATTTCTGTATATAAACTCCTAAGGCCATAAGTGCTACTGGAGAGGGGGAAGGTGTATGTTATAACAACAATGAACCACTATCTACCTACATTTAAGGGGTAGTTTGTCAACCCTTAGACAATTAAGCATTTTTATATTCCCCTTAAAAGTAACTTAATTTGGGAAATAACATAATATATAATGTTTGAGATGGAAAGGATCTTAGAAAATAGAATTGATGTGGTATATGAATGTTATGGAATATTATTGTTCTGTAAGAAATGACCAGCAGGATGAATACAGAGAGATTTGGAGAGTCTTACATGAACTGATGCTGAGTGAAATGAGCAGAACCAGGAAATCATTATATACTTCAACAATGATACTGTATGATGATCAATTCTGATGGAAGTGTCCCTCTTCAACAATGAGATGAACCAAATCAGTTCTAATTGATCAGTAATGAACAGAACCAACTACATCCAGCAAAAGAACACTGGGAAATGAGTGTGGACCACAACGTAGCATTTACACTCTTTCTGTTGTTGTTTGTTTCCATTTTTGTTTTTCTTCCCAGGTTATTTTTACCTTCTTTCTAAATCCAATTTTTCTTGCATAATAAGACAACTGTATAAATATATATACATATATTGTATTTAACATATATTTTAATATATTTAACATGTATGGGACTACCTGCCATCTAGGGAAGGGGATAAAGGGAAGGAGGGGAAAAGTTGAAATAGAGGTTTTTCCAAGGGTCAATGTTGAAAAATTGCCCATGCATATGTTTTGTCATATACTCAGCAAATGAACGATATAATAGCAGGTGCAGGACAAGTCCTTACCTTTAAAAAACAATGTAGCTTCCTCTTTGCATGTGTAAAATGTTACTTTCTTTTAACTCACATAGCTTTCCCCAAATTTCCTAGTTTGTAGTGAGACTTTTTTGGTGCCTTCCTTGTATGAATCTTATATATCTCAATTTCTACATGTTATCTTCCCATTGGAATGTAAATTCCTAACAGTAAATACTGTTTTGTCTTTCTACTTCCAATGTGCCCAATACAGAGTAGACATTTAATAAATACTTGGTGATTGTCCCCCTAAAACATTTACATATGCACATAAAATATAGGCCAGTATGTCCCTGATCCTTTCTCTGAGTGTCACCTCTGAATTGATAGTAAAGAGCAATCAAAATAACGGTATAAGTAGAAACATTTCTATAATGTTACATATATTCCAAAGTTTTTATCCCACAACCAACCTGTGAGGCAGGCAAGACAGGTATTATTAGATCCATTTTACACAAGAGGAAACTGAGGTTTATAGAGGGAAATGGCTTGCCTAAGATTATGTTGCTCAGAGCTAGGGTTTCATCCAAATCAAGAGTTCTGACTCCCGGCCAAAGTTCTGAGATGAAGGAAGGGGAATAGAGCTACAAAAAGGAGGTACCCACTGGTCATTGGAAGTCAAGCACGAGAAATTATAGAATCAGAGAATGTTAGAACTGCATGAGATCTTAGATCATAGAATATAAGAACACAGGCTATTAGAACTTGAGGGAAATTTCAGTCATAGAATGTCTGAACATAGGACACACAACGATCAAGCTAGAAGAGTTTAGACTATTTGAAGTTAAGAAATGGAATGTGGAATTTGAGGATTAAAAAGGACCTTTTGATTTTTCATTTGAGACAATGAAACCAACAGTAAAGAGAACAGGGATTCCAAGACATAACTCCTGACTCCAAGTTCACTGCTCTTTCTACAACACAAAATTTCTTCCTTTAAATTGCCAAGTAACAGGAAATATAGCCATTTACAAACAGCAACACTCAGTCCCGGAGGAACCAGAGTCCAGGCTAGGAAGCCATGTTACTAAGGATGACTCATGAGGTTTTCTTTTCTTAGGCAGCATCATTAAAAATGTATTTCTTGCTCCTCTGATGAGGAGCAGAGTAACTATTGCCTGATTTCATTTGCCTTTTAAGGGAGATCAACAAAGGGCATCTCAGACATGAAATGTCACAGGTACTGTGGACCCATTGGGTGAAAAGTAGATCTTTTTCTCAATGGTGAAGAGGGAAGTACCTGGGAGTTAAATGTGCCTGGATTGTTAGCATGGCATAATGGATATTAGGTCACTGGACTTGAAGTCAGGAAGACCTGATTTCAAATTCCATCTTAGACAACAATCCCTATCTGTGTGACCTCTCTGTGTCTCAGTTTCTTTATCTGTAAATGAGGGGAGTTGGACTTGATGGCCTCAAAGATTCCTTCCAGTTCTAAATCTATGAGGTTGCTTTAATTAAATATAAGCACAGATCATGGGATTTTAGGATTTAGAGCTTTAAGGGACTTTTAAGATGATTTAATACAACTCTCAACCTCTTCCTACCCTCACCCCATTAAAGAAATTAGGAAACCAAAACTAAAACTAAGAAAGTAATCTGAAGTCACACAAACCATAATATCATTTTTATAGTATATTATTGTCTCCCTACAACCCCATGAATAGGTAATTTTTATTTCAAATATGAAGATATCAGTTTAGTGGCTTGGTTATGGTTATATAGCCTAGGACTTCTGTTTCTAAATTTAGTGCTTCTTCCCATACATCAGAACTGGAAGGTCTCATCAATGGGGTCAAGACCTGGCAGTTGGAAAGAAGAAATAAAATCCATCCAATGTTAGTCAGAGTGGCCACAACCTGTATTGAGTTTAATATCTTGCATCCCCATGTGGGGAACAAAAAACATATTCTGATGGTGTAAAGACTGGTATCATAGGGTCAGAACTTCATGATACCAAACCTTGATGAAAGGTGTTTTCCCAAAGGGCTTGGAAATATTCTTATTCTTATAGAGATGGATGACAGATTCTAAGGCTTCCATTCCCAATTTTTAGAACAGTTTCTCCTCAGTCATAGAAGTATCATAGGATTAAAGAATCACAGGGTCTCAGAATTCAAGGTAATTAACAGGGTATCTAGTCTAGATTCAGCACCCCAAACTTTGAGCTTATATGGCCTAGATTCAATGAATGGCAGAGGAAGGAGGTGGAAGAATTCTCCAAAAATTACACGCCCTTGTTCTATTTTGCCCCCATCCAGCATTTCCCCTGGGAACCTCAAAATAAAGCTCTTATCTAGCTCTCCACAGATGTGGTAAAAGGGCCCAACTCCTGTGCAATCACTCAAGCTAATAATACCATGATGCTTTATTTTATTCCACAGACAAAATGCAGAAAATACAAAGACTTCCTAGGAACACATAACAATCAAAATACTCTCTTTTCCCAGTGAGTCTCAACTGCCACCTCAGAGAACCTAATAGACCTTCATTGCTACTAATATAGAGAACTGGAATCTCCCCTCAAAGGGAACAGGCTTGGATTTGCCTAGAAAGATAACCCTTTCCATTCCAATTAAGTGCCATCTCCCAACTCAGGGATCAACACTGATATCCAGACTTACAACAATACACCAATAAACTGGAATTCATTTTTAACTCAGAGACTACTGTTTTCCTATCAGCTAAGTATCAATGGAAGAACTTACAGAACATTATAGTAGTAGTAATTATGGTAGTAATAGTAATACAATAATAGTAATTACAATAGTAATACAGTAGTAGTAATTACAGTCGTAATACAGTAGCATAACTGTTTGGGTGCAGATTTTCTTCGAAGTTGAAATTTAATCAGTCTCAACGAAGTGTGAAGCTGGAATGAGGAAATGAAGTTCAAATAACAGTTAGCAGACAGCAGGCCTGGAATTTGAACTTAGGTTCTTCAACTTTAAATCAAGTGTTTTCATGTTCCAATAATACTATTTCTTTTAGGATTTTATAATTAGAGCTGGAAGTCAATCATTCAGTTAGCGAGTATTTATTTATTAAGCCATTACTCTGTATCAGGCACTTTGCTAATTAAACATTGGTGATGATAAATTTGAGGACAAAAAACAGGAGCTTAAAGATCATCTAAATCTAACTCTTTGATTCTATGGAGGAGGAAACCGAATTCCAGATGCATTGTGACTTAGCCCAAGATCACACAAATAATAATGACAGCTTATATCAATGCTGTGTTTTAAGATTAAAATGCTCTTTCTAACGCCCATATCCTTTGATTGAAAGTCCAAGGATCCACTGCTTCTTACTTGGGCACAACTACCCAAATGACTAGGAGGATCAAGGTGGAGACATCCATGTTTGTTTGTCCTCCTCCAGCCAACCCCAACTCATAGGCAAGAGCTATCCCACAGAAATATGGGGTTCTCTGGATTGACTTGGAGTCACTATTAGAGCACTGAACAACTAACTCAATGTCAGAATTAGAAGAAATTTCAGACATCATTTTGTTTAACCCCTTAATTATACCAACGAGGAAACTAAGACAGACCATTAAATCATACAGGGATTCACTGGCAAAGCTAGAACACAGTCATCACTATTCCTACTCACTCCAGTGTTTTCTTCACAGTCCCACATTCATCAGCGGGAGTGCCTAGCAGAATCCTGACAGCTAACATGTGGTTATCTGGTTTCCAGGTGCTCTAATATTCCTAGATTCAAAAAAAAAAAAAAAAAAAAAAGCCTCATCTCTTGCCTTTTCTTTCTTTAACTGAGAAACCTGTGTTTCCAGGGGCCATCAGGGGCCTACCTGAGTGACATGCTTCCTTCAAGGGCTTCATTCCCAGTTGTCTGAGCCCTACACTGGGCCATTCAGCAAGCAGCCTGGTGGGCTCTGAAAATGATAGGCCCTCAAGGATTAATGACAGAGTATAAATCAATTCACTTCACGCCAGGAGAACATGTTTGATCTGACTGAGTTTTTGCAAAGAGGAGTAATTAGTTGATCTGGCATTTTAATCATCAGAAAATTACCAAAGTCATTTTGCTTCTCGGAATCACTGAAAACAGCAATAAAGGTGGCGCTTTTTTTTTTCTCTTGTTACTGTTGGAGAGATTTCAGTTTCAGGGAGCTCAGCAGGAGTGTGGATCTCTATCATATCAACTCCAGCTGGCTCATCTCTGGAGAAAAATGACTCTTCCACCTTTTCTTAGGATCACAGGGTTTTAAACTTTATAGAAAGCACCTTGGAGCATAAGAAAACTGTCGAGCCAAAGAGCTATCAGAACACAGAGCATAGCTATGCAATGTTAGGGCTGAAAAGAATCCTAGAATACAAAATGTTGGTGCTCTAAGAGATCTTAGAAAATAAAATGTTAGAACTGGACTTTTAGACTATTAGAACTTGGAATGTTAGAATTGATGCAGTCCTTGGAATAGAGAATGTTAGAATATAGAATATCAAAGCTGAAACAGACATTGAAACAATGACCATGAGACCAGGAAGGTACCCAAACCCTATCTAGCTCCTTCCTAGATTCTCTCCTATCTAATTTCTTGTATTTGTCAACTCTGAAAATTCCTGGTAACCTAAGCCCCTCCTTCCAGAAAATCTGGACATGCCCAAGTCAGTTATGGGAGATGAAGTTTCTGGGTGGGTGGAAATATGGAAAGTTTCTCAAAGACTCTTATATCTAGGCCTTGTCTCTGAGGAAGAGTTAAGGGAGGAACTATACGCAACATATAAATAGAATTCATTCATTCAAGAAACATTTATTAAGGAACTATCATGTACAAAAGAACTAGAGTAAGGATAAAGAAAAATGAGTGAGTTGGTCTGGTCAGTCTGGAAGGAGCCTTCCAATTCTAATATCCTTGGTTCTAAGTTTCCTAGCAGTTCTTATATTCTTGAACGTATGAATCTTGAACATACACAGTAACCTCAAGGCTATCTATAGAGCAGAGGCAATTTTTCCCAAATGTATACAAACTCCCTTTTTCCCCTAGTCCTAAACTCATCAATAAAGATGGTAGGCAATGTGGGCATTTACCTTTGCTGCCAACTCAAACTGGTGGGATCTCATGTCTCCTGAACCCTGTCTACTATTGTTCTAGATAGTTTAATGCATTTCTAAATCTTACAGTGAATCTCCTCCCACCCCCTATCCCCAAAGCACAATGGAAAAGGTCAATTCTTTGTCTGAATCCCCTTCTTTCCTTCCATCCTCAGGCAGAGCTGATCTAAAGTGACATACATACCTCTCTGTCTCAGCTGGCTCAGAGGCTTAGCAGGAAACCAGGCCAAGCTTTGCAGCTGGCTGATGGGGAGGTAGGGGTGGGGGTAAGACATCTTAGTCACTGGTTGAAAAACTGATGATTTCAAGTTTTGGAGGGATCCTAGGCAAGACTGGTCAAAGGTAAAATCAGTGCTTCCCAAGTTTTAATCCAATGACCTCATTCAGGGCTTCCTCACTCCAATGATCTTGCATGTCTCTCTATTTTTGTGCCTCACTCTTTCTTTAGTACATAGGAAAGATCACAGAATCAAGGGAATATTAAAATCATGTAATTATAAAACTTTAGAATATCTTAGGCTAATAAAAAAGATTTGACAACAGTGAAATCCAAGAATGAGGAAATCAGGAAATATCATAATCATAGAATCAGATAATTCTCTAATTGTAGAATCTCAGAACTATGAATTACAAAATTTTTGAATTTTTGAACCTTAGACTAAGAATCACAGGCTTTAAGAAACATAAGATCTTGAAATATTAACGTCTTAAGACACATAACATCGTTGGATTTAGAACTGCAGGTTCAAACTCAAGGAACTACCAGATCTCAGATTGAGATTGTATCATAGTGCTTTAGAACTATAAACAATTTGATTTTTGAGACTCACAGAGACCACCTGGTTAGTTACCTAGCCCAATGCCTCTGATAAATACATTCATACTAAGGTTGTGGGGACTGAATGTTCTCCCTCTCTGAAGTATGAGTGCTGTTTTCAGAGTCTGGCTAGGATACTGTTTAATCCAGGTGCTGTGGAATTAGGCCAGTGTGGTACAGATGATCAATCAGGATGGATGTCCAAGTGGCATTCACCTCACAACTTTGGATGGGTGCCATCTGGCCCCTGTATGAGGAAGGTCATCCCTGGTTGTTAGCCTGGGGAAGGATTTGCTGGAGCAGGCCAGAAGATCTACCTTAAACTGTTACCTCTGGCATTTCACACATCGAACTCTCTTTCTGAGGCAAAGTCAAGTCATTTGCCAACTATTTCCTCCAATCAATCTCACAATGCATTTGCTATTTTCCCCTCCATAATGACTCATTTAACAGCAACAGAGCAATTAGGCAGACCACGGAATATTGATTTTCTAAGTGAAAGAAATGTCGACAGAAACATCATTTTGTTTCCACCAAGACTCAAAGGCTAATAATGCTAGTAGCCTGCTGCCTTCCTGGGGTGGGATAGAGTCATTTGAGGGTTGGGCTAAGTACTGAGGCTGGACAGTAGGTCATTTATACCAGATCTGAGACACAAAAGTACTCTGTGATCCTGAAGGGGTGTGTGTGTGTGTGTGTGTGTGTTGGTATAAGCTATGATTCTTTACATAAGCTACATATGTATGTCCTTCATATAGCTGCCAATCTTCCTAAAACACAAATCTTGCTTAAAAACAAACAAGTTCTACAAAATCATCAGTGATTCCTTTTTTTGTAAAGAGGGTAAACTACAACTGCCCAGACTCACATTGAGGTCTGCTACAATCTGAATCCAGACTCTATGGTCCAGCCAAATTGGCTAATTAATGGCTGTCCACTGCTCTTGTCCTAAATGCACTGCTCCTTCCTCATCTCTACAAATCAAATGTTTCTCATCCTCCAGGCCTTACCTTAGGTGGCATTTATTTCATGAAGCTTTTCCTGCTTCTCTAGCTGAAAATACTCTCCCTTTCTCAAGTTTTTCTAGAAAATGTTATGTGGATCAGTTAGGCAGCTAGATGGTATAGTAGTATCTATACTATACCAGTATAGACACTGGTCTTGTAGTCTCAAAGACCAAACAAATACTTACTAGCTAGCTATGTGACCCTGGACAAGGCATCGAATCACTGTCTGCTTCAGTTTCGTCATTTGCAAAATGCAGATAACAATAGCATCTTTCTTCCAAAGTTGTTGCAAAAAATTGAAATATTATTTGTAAAGTGCTTTGCAAATTTTTAAGTATACATAAATGCTAATTATTTCATTTATTCTTCTCCTCTATAAGTCTGTCTTACTCCTCCATTATGCTGCAATCTCCTTGAGGGCAGGAACTGTTGTTTTTCATCTTTATACCTTCAGTTCACAGAACAACAGTGGGTCTTCAATAAATAGTTATTGAATTAGTGACTTATTGTACCTGTGTTATAAATCTTCCATAAAAATGCACCATATCCATATGTGGTCAAGGCTGGTGTGTGCTGGAATCTGTGGATGTGATAGAAACTCGAGCTACTCGTCTGACACTTGTTACTCACTGAGGGAAAAGTACTTAACTCATATCCTGAGTTATTACCTTAGGATGGCGAAGACTGACATCTGGGGGATAGGCAGTGATCTCATATATTCTTGCCATGACAAATTCATCTGCAGCTAAAAGATGGACCCTCTTTGATAAAGGGTTGGCCCCTGAGATGGAAGGGAGCAGAGACTGTAACAGAAACAGCCCAACCTTTGCAAAAATTTTAACTTTTTAAAGTCATCTTTCCAACATAAGCCTTAATTACCTTATCTATCAAATGGGAATAAAAATCCTGTATTCCTCACAGATTCTGTTCATTCTGAGCTATGAACAAACAGGTCTGGGTAACAAAAAGTTTAAGAGGGATTATAACGGCCCAAAACAAAGACATCTGGTATTGTTACGACCTCATCTCTGCAGAATTCCAAACCCAGACCCTGTGGCAGGGTGATCATTAAAGCAGCATGTGGCTGGCCCCCTGAAAGATGTTCCAAAGTCCTCTCCTTCCACTTATAGGGTGGTTTTTGTATAAACTGATCTGCCTGGAGAGAACAATCCTAGCCCACTTGTCCCTAGCTGTCAATCAATCAATACCAGACATCCACAGACAACTTTATGAGAGGATCTGTGGGAGAATAAGAATTATAGATTCCTAGAAATGGAAGGAAAAATCTTAGAATACAGGATGCAAGGAAACAGAACAAGACCCCATGGCTGTCTGAAACCCAGGCTGATATAGTAACTGGCAGTCTCTCAAAGTGAATGAAGTTATTAGAGGATGGCTCTGATACAGACCCCTACTTTCTGCCGAAAGGTGAGCTATGTCTCCTCTCCAATGTCCTGGTCCTACTAAGAGTAGTAACAACTTGATCCCATGTCCCATTCTCTCACCCCACCTTGACCCAGTCCTTTTGAGCCCTATTCCCAGCCTAATTCCTCCATCTTTTTCTCTGAGGGCTTCTTGATCAGAAAAAACAGTAAGTCCAGAAAAGAAGAGAAATGGGAGAAAAGGGGAGATAAAAAAAATTCCCAAGAAAGAACTCTTGGCAGAGCACAGCTGTAATGGAGCAGCACTCAGCTAGCTCCTAGCAAGGACAGAGCTTTATTAATTATTCAAGGGACATGGTGATTATGCAAATTGGTGGGTAACCATTACTGCGCTGCTCAGCTCTCTTATGCAGAGGAGTCCAAGGAGAGGAGGAAGAAGAGGACCTACATATTGTGTCCAACAACAAAAAAAAGGGGAACCCAAGATGGGTTTGAACAGAGATATAAGTCTTTCAGATGAATTCTTTCCAAGAAAGCCCAGCTTGCATTAGAAAGTTATGTGAATGCACTGGAAAGATCAAACACAGAATCAGAGGACACAGATCCAAATCCCAGGTCATTTTTAGCTGCGTGATCTTGAGCAAGTCAAGTTCCCCTTCTCTGGTCCTATATACCCCTCTGCAAAATTAAGGGAGTAAAATAAATGATGTCAAACTGTTTTTGGTTTGTTTTGCTTTAAAGAATGAGGGGGAAAAAAGGAAATTGTGCAGATTACAACAAAGTCTGCCCCTTTTCCTTCTGGTCTGATGCATGAACTCGACATAATTATTCTGCATTTGCCCACTGCCAACATCATTACATCCTGAACTGTAGTCTTCGAGCAGCCGGCTTCAAGCTCTCTGCACATGCTGCCTGCAGCTACAATCCTCTGTGTGGGCATTCCAACAGGAAACTGATAACTAGGTTTACATGTCAGTTTATGCATCTTCCTATAGAATGCTAAACAAAACTTGAAAAACCCAGCCAGTCTAGGAGGTTTTCCTCTAATGCTCAGACTTCATTCCCGGGCTCCAATCCCATCCTCCACCAAATGAAATAATCAGGGACATCTGCTGAGTTTAAACAGAATGGAGAGCATTAGCAGCAGACTATAATGAAGAGTCCTGGGTTCTAGTCCTAGCATTGACACTTATGAACTCTGTAACTATACAACAAAAGCCATTCTTAATCTTGTAAAATAGAGACAGAAAACATAACATATACTTCATAAAATTGTGGTGCTCCATGAACTGCTTTGGGAGTGTGTATATGTGTATGTGTAGATATACATTTATGAATATGAAATATTTATTAGTTGGCCTAAATCTAACCTGAAATTAGGCAACAGAGCCCTGGTTCTAGAGTGAAGACCTGACTTCAAATTTGAACCTAAATACTTATTAGCTATGTGATCCTGGGCAAATCAATTAATTTCTGCCTGGTTCATCCACATGGAGAAAGGTAGTGTGGTAAAGGAGAAAATATTCTGGAAACTCTGAGTTCAAATTCTGACTGTATTACTCATTACTTTTACCACCTGGGGTAACTGTGAGCCTGGGTTTTTTCAGTTGTAAAATAGGATTAATAATGACTCCCATTTCCATAACACTTCAAATTTACAAAGAACTCCTTCAAACAACCCTGAGAAGCAGTAAGTACAAGGATTATTCCTACTTTACAGTTGAATATAATATAATACTTGGCACTATGTATAAGAGAATTTGGCTTTTGAAGTTTTAACCCCTAATGATTGGAAATCTATAGCAAGGACATGTTTAAACCTGGACAAAACTTGTTGTGGTTTTCTGAGTATAATGAACTTTGTAGAATACAAGCCCAAGGAAGTAGGCAATCTAGAGTTAATATACCAGTCACCTTTGATCAACTAACAGGTGTAGGTTCTAATGCAGACACTTTAGCATAGATTAATTACCCTGTAGCAGCATATGAGCAAATTACTGCTGCTGCTCTCAAAGCATGGGGCACCCTCCCAGGAAGATAAGATAGAGGAGAGATAGAGGAGAGGCCTACATGAAAATAGCACAAGGGCCAAATGAACCCTTTGCTGATTTCGTGGGACATCTGCAGATAGGTGCCATACGAACTACTGGTGAAAATACAGCAACAGAAATTATGATAAGACAACTGGCTAAGGAAAATGCTAATGAGGTTTGTAAAATAATTATACTAGGACTACACAAGGATGCTCCTTTAGAGGAGATCATAAGACGCTATGCCACAGTGGGCACAAAAACCTTTTATACCCAGGTTATGATGAACATGGGAAGACAGGGTCCCTCTTGGCAAGGGACTTCCAGAGAGACTCGTTAATGCTTTCAATGTGGAAAAGTAAGTCATCTGAAAGCTCATTGTTGGCATAAAGACAGAGTGAGAAAACAGGGTGGGGGAACAAGATCCAAAACCCCATGTCCAAAATGCAACAGAAGCTTCCATTGGGCACCAGAATGTAGATTGACTCAGGGAAATGAGAGGCGGGGCTCAACTCCAGGGTGAACTTTCTAGTGGGGAAGTACCCAAAACAAATTTTCCCATTCCCACTTTACAATATTCCAAAGTTAGAGCCTTGGGCACAAGCCTAGAGCCCCAATAGCAAATACTTGGTTTTGCTTGGAATGAGTAAAGCTGGTGGTGTCCAAGGAGTAAAGGACCTAAATATAACATAGCCCCCTAAACAATAGCCCACAGAAAAGGACTTCCCTCCTCTTTCCTCCATACTTTCAGAACTTGAATACAATACAATTCAAGCAGAATCCCAAATCCCAAGGCCCAGGCTAAACCTCCAGGTTACTCAGTGAATTACTACCTTTAGACTCTCTCTTCTTCCTTTCCCCCCTTTCCTTCTTCCTCTTTTTCTATGTAATCACAGAACTTCAGAGTGTGAGTAGTCTTCAGAGGTCACTGAATCCTGAATGAAATCCACTTCTCTTCTCCCTTTCCCCCCAACATACATCAGGCCACCATTTGAGCAATTTCAGTGAAGTAGAATTCAGTAGCTCCTAAGGGGACCTATTTCACTTTGGGATCATTCTAATAACTTTGCCTGATAGTAAGCCCCAATCTACTTCTCTGTAATTTACCATCATTGTTCCTGGGACTGAACAGAACAAGGCTAATCCTCCTTCCACATGACAGCTCTTCAAAGGCAGCTCTAATTTCCTCCATAAGTCTTCTCTTCTCCCAGATAATCATAACCAGTTCCTTCAAACTGATCCTCCAATAGCCTGGTTTCCAGTCCCCTATTCATCCTGCCTTGGATTCACTCCAGTTCTGTTGAGGAAATTGAGGGGATTAGGGCAGCAAGTAGTTAATTTTGGGAATTGAATAAACCACACTCCCTCCATCTTGTGACTCAATTCTGGAGCTAGCTCAGTTCCCTTTCTATTCAATTATGAGTCTAGTCCAATTTCTGCCCTGTGAGAAAACTGTATTCAATTACGGGAACTGGTTTTCTTATTGTATCATTTGAACCCAGCCCTCATGGCTGGGAAGCTGGACCACCTTTAAATGCTGCTTAGAGACCCTAAACTAAGAATCCTAGATTATGCTGACCAGAAACCCAGTCAGATCCAAAGACTGATGCAGGGAGTTTGCATATATGCAAGCAGCATATATGTCTTATCTGAAAACTAGCTCCATAAAGATCAATCATTTATTGTTTCCACATTTCTTTGATGATTTACAAATTCTTGAGGGGGAATGGAATGCCTTTTTTTTCTTATTTCAGGGAAATAATTGCACCTGTTTACTCTCCCCCTCTCAACTTAGAAAGTCCCTAATCTTTCATCCAAATAGAAATCAGGTATCTAATGTTGTATTGTTTCATTTTAATTAATTGGCTTCATTTAATTAACTGTTTTTAATGTATAAAACTCTGTTTTCCTCTGTATTTGGAGTCTACTGCCAAAACTGAAGAAGGTGAATGGTCTTGATTTGTTGGATAATTGGCATCCATTGCTTAATAAATCGATATGATGCTTGAAAATTCAAGTCTTTGTTTCCTCAAACATTTCATCTTTCACTCAATACACTGAACCAAAGTAGATTATATGCCACGTGGGAATATATACCATTTCCTTATACTGGACATATATGCTTACATTAATGACAATCTAAAACTTGTCTCTTTGGTTCCCATGTCACATTGCTAACTCATGCTGAGCTTGCAATCCACTAAACTTCCCCAGATCTCCTTAGAAGTCATCTAATCCAATGCTTTCATTTTATGGATGAGACCCAGAAAGAGAAAATTACTTTGTCAAGGTCGTATAGCTTTGTATGAATTTATACAAATAAGTGTCATTATAGTAAGTCACTGGTAAAATTCTGAGGTCTCCTCATTCTCAATTTAGTGGATTTGTTTTCCTATTTGTAACCAATCGATCACAGCCATATAGTCTTTATTAAAAGGCCTACTTTGTGTTTAGCCCTATAGTGTATGCAAGCAGCTAGGGGACAGAGAAAAAGGGTGTGCTAGAGTGGAAAGAACACTGGATTTGGAATCAAAGAACCTGTTTTAATAATCTGGTTCTGTCATTTACAATATATGTAGCCAGAAGCAGACCACTTGCCCTCTGGGGGCCTTTGTTTCCTAATCTGTAAATTGAAGGGTTTTAGGTAGGTGCTCTTAAATCAGTGTCTATGGTCTCCTTAGGTCTAAATCCATAGTTCTGTGAAAACCCAAACCATCAAATACACATTCTCTTTCTTAGAAAATCCAAGGATCCCATGATGGGATACCTAGTCAGTTTACTCTGGAGGTATGCCCTCTACTGACAATAGATTCAGGACAGGCAAAAATCTGGAGGAGAATCCTCCCTCCCCCAACTTTTCTCCCTCCACACACATTATTTATCCCATCCTTTCTCCAGGGAAATCCAGCTAGTGGTCCAGGATGTCATTTCTCTGACTCCTTTGGAGGAGATCATAAGATGCTGTGCCAGAGTGGGCACAACTGTGGTGCCTGGTATCTCGCCCTTCCCTCATTTGCTTTTAAAAGCCAGGATCCTATACTTCAGGTCCAAAACAGAGTCAACTTGGCAGTGCTTACCAGTTCCAGCTGAACTATGGGGTCTGAGCATAAGACAGACTGGGCCATAAATGCTTTTTTATTCTTCCAGTTCTTCAGCATCTCACTTCCCCCCATTTTCCCCATTTACTGTTTTTCTTCCTGATGTACAGAGCCAGGAAAACCTTCATATTTCCTCAAGCACAATCAAATTTCAGGGGAGGAGAGAGATGCTAATCCAAGTCAGTGTACTAATCTGAGTCAGGACAAGTGGTGTCACTCCTTCTTTATGAAGCAATTGAGAAGGAAAAGGCTCTCAGAAGCAAATACTAAGTGATTGTTTGGCTCCCTACCTTTTCTCTGTCAGAGCCCTTTACCCTACTCCCTGGGCACCACCATCTTTATATCTCCTCCTAGTGTTTATATATTAAAACTTGTTTCATCTTGGATAGCTTGTGCTCTATGTACTACTTACTGTTTTGTCTGCTAAGATTCCTTTGAGCTTCAATACTCTGTTCTATTTTCTAACCTTCTATGTTTTTATGAAAGTGCTTGCAAGACTGCCAATCCATATATCCTTTGGGCTTTCAGACTGGGAAACACCAGGGTCACCTCATAGTTATTAAAACCATGGATTCTTCAGAAAAGGCCTCTCATTTACAAACCTTTTTCCCTTCTTATTGATGCCCTTCCCCTGCTCTATTACCAACTAGAGTTCTCATTCTGCCTCTCTCCTTACCACCTACTAGCCTTTATTCATTCACAGGTGTACACGATAAATAGCAGCTTACATTATAATAATAATAAAAGCTCCCATTTATAAGTGACTTTATTTATCTACTTTATCTCATCTGAATGTCAAGACAACCTCAAGAGGCAGACAATACAGGTATTGTTACACCTGTTTTATAGAGGACAAAACTAAGGCAAAATGACCTACCTAAGGTTACAGAGGAAATTAGTTAAAGAACCAGAACAGTTCTCTTATCCTTTCACTTTAACTCCCCTTGGGATGTGCACAGTAACATAGTCCAAAGACTTAACTGGGAGAATCAAGAATGATGAAATTTCCCAGTTAAGTGAGACAGTGGCTAGAGTGCCAATATTGGAATCAGGAAGACCCAAGTTCAAATCTGGCCTCCAGATCCCAAGGCAAGTTATTTACTCTGGTTTCTTCATCTGTAAAATAGGGATAAATAATATATATAATAATAATAGCAATGTGATGTTTGTATTTATGTATTTATATAATGTACTTAGTAGAGTGCCTTACCCTAAGCTTTTAATAAATGCTTATTTCCTTCATTCAGGACATCCAAGGGGGAGATACTTGGATAAGGGGCTCATGGTCCCTTTCTTAACCAGAAAAGAACCAGGATATTCAGAAATTGCCTCTGATAATCCTCACTGTTTTTGGGATGGGGAAACTTTGACTCTAGGGCTGTAAGAATAACGGGACAGGTTTATAATAATGTACTTCAGAAAAACGGAATCCAATCTATGAAGCAAGCTCCCCATTTTCTCCCTCCCCCCACTGTTGGGATACTATAATTGGGAGAGCTCTCAAACATCCTTCAAATGCTAACAATCCATGGCTGTAATACAAGGCTATGATTACAAATGTCAAAAAGACAGAGCATGAAATTAACTTCCCCTCAGTTAGTGGGTACAGGGGCGCGAGCTCTGTGCCATGCTGATATACTACCTTCCACCCATCAGTGACCATAGAGAAAAATACTCCCTGCATTGGTGAGTGCTAGAAATATTAGGGTGACAACCATAGCTTTCTATGACACTCTACTCAGCAATTAAACAGGTCCCCAAATACCAGCCTGGTCTGGCCTTGACAGTGGGGAAAAACCAGGAAGGAAGCAACCATGCTTGTTTAACAGGCTAATCAGATGACACAAGAAGAGTCAGCAGTGCCATGGGACTACTGTTCAGTTTAAAGGAGGAGGAGCAGGGAGCTCAGAGACTCCTTGGGATATGGGCCCAATTGTATTATTCTTCTTCCAGTGCTCAATTCAACTAACATTTATCACACACTTAAGATATATAAGGCATTGATGACACAGGTCCTTGTCTCATGAAGTTTACAATCTAATGGGACAGAGGATGAGCATATAAATAACTATTAAAGCACAATTAGACTATAAACTTGTAGGTGAAGGCAAGGGGGAGAGACTCCCCCTCGGTATCTCTAGCACTAAGCTCAGGCAGGCCCTTTCACATAGCAAGAATTTAACAAACATTTGTTCACATGAAAGGAAACCATGACACAAAGATCAATGAAATAAATGTAAAAGAGAGGTCCACATGAAGCTTCCTGAGAGAAATCTGAGAAGAGAATGACATCTTTTAGCTGGAGGAGACAGGAAAGCTTTCTTGGAGTACACAGAATTTAAGTTGGTCCTTGAAAAAAACAAGGAAGGCACTCCAACAAAGAGATGAAGAAAAAGAGATGTAGAGGTAGGTGGGTGGGAAGGGGTTGAAACAGTATGAACAAGCACAGAGACAGAGAAAGAGAAAAAAGGGAGACAGAAAGTAATCTAGTTTCAGTGGAGCATGGAGAACATGAGAGTGATAAAAAAAAGATAGGACTCAGAATCTAGAGGGCCTTGAATGTTAGTGAGGTTTACATAACTATTCAACAGACAACAGAGAGCTAGTAAAGAGTACAGGAAGAACTCAATACATAATACACATAATAAAACCTAGTTATGGCTTGGAACTTACTAGAGAATGCAGAGAATGAAGGTAAGTATTTATATGATTCATTGCAAATTCTAATTAATTTTTTTCTAATTTTTACACATTTATATTTTCTTCATCCAAATTCTCCCTCCAAAAAAATTAAGAACAAAACAAAAACTCTTAAGACATATTGAGCATAGTCAAGCAATAAAGTTTCTATCATTGAAGATTTCCAAAGCTTAATATATCCATTATCCCCTTGAATCTCTGCAACACTTTTGTGAATTACATGGCACTAATGTCATCATTCACATTTTACAGATATGAAAACTGATATCCAGAGAAGAAGAAATTATTCCTAATTTGCCCAAGATAACACAGCAATAGTGGCAAAGCCAAGACTGAAATCCAGGAAGGTTTTTATGTTTTTCATTGTATCACAAGATTCCTCCCCTTCCACCAGATATATAAGGAAAGTAGGAGTACAGATATGTACCCATTTTAGAAATGAGTCACCTAAGAGCATAGGATTTGAATTCAGAAGACCTAAAACCTAATCTGGAATTCCAGCTCTTTTAATTATTATTCCTGTGACCCTGGTGAAGTCACTTCCCCCCTGTTTCCTCATCCCAAAAGTAAAAGAATTATATTTGACATAAGCACTTGAGATAATAGCTTCAATGAGATACAGGAGGAAAAAAGAAATTCATAAAAATCTTCTGCATTTCTATTTAGCAACAATTAAAATCCAGGAGGAAATAATAGAGAAAGAAATATTATTCAAAATAACTATAAAATGCATAAAATATTTGAGTGTCAACTACCAAGACAAATTTAAACAAATAAAATTATAAACACTCTTTACAGAAATAAAGATAGACTTAAATCACTGGAGAAGTATTCATTGCTTGGAGTTGAATCACATCAATACAATAAAAAACATAATTATTTGTAAGCTAACATATAGATTTAGTGATCTATCAATCAAACCATTAGGGTTACTTTACAGAACTAGAAGAAATAATTACAGGATTCATTTAGAATCACAAAATATCTAGAATCCCAAGGAAAAAAATTATAAAGCAAGATTGAAAACAGAATAGCACTTCCAAATTTCAAACTATATTATTAAGCAGAAATTCTAAAAACTATTTGGTAGTGATTAAAAACAGAAAAGTAGATAACTGGAACAACAGTCCAAAAAAAACTCTACCACTAACAACAAAGAAAAATCAGCAACAAGCTAACTCAATAATAGTCTTCAATAAACCTAACCACATAAACTCCTTAGAAAAGGACACAAGAACTGGGGGATGGGGAGGGGTGGGGGAGAGAGGGAAGAGGAATAGAAGGAGGAGGAGAAAGTAGCTTGGTTAAAAAAAAAAAAAAAAAAAAAGTAGCACAAAAACTGAAACTGTTTTAGGCTAGGAAATTACACCATTAGTTCAAAATGTCTATTCAATTTACATATAAAAGATTATAAAAAGATAGAGTTAAAAGAACTACAGGAAGGACAAGAAGGAAAGGAAATTAGAGGAAGGAAGCAACCTTTCACAACTATGATAGGGAGAATAAGATACAGAATATCAAAAATGATTTAGACAATATGGACTCCAAAATAATGAAAGCTTTTTCATGAACAAAATCAATGCAGCTAGGATAAGAGGGGAAACTAGTTTGAGAGAAAGAAAGAAAAAACTTTGGATTGCATATTTCCATTAAAAGTCTGGTGTCTAAGATCTATCATCTAGGGATTCAACACAAATATTTAAGACCAAGATTCATTATCCAAAAAATACGTGGTCAAACTTTATGAGCAATTCTCAAAAGAATTACAAATTCTTACAATAGGAATGATTGTTTTCTAAATTGTTTTTCTAAAGCTTTGTTCAAATAAAAAAAAAGCAAATTAAAACAATTTTAAGATTTCACTTCATACTGAACAAATTAGCAAAGATAACAAAAATTGGAAATAAATAGTCTCTATTGGTTGAGATATAGAAAGACAGATGCACTGAATTTTTCCATTTGGAAAAAAATATTGAAAAAAAAATTCTCAATTGTGCCAACATAAATAAGAATTCTATATACAAAGTAGAACACAAAGGGACAATATAAGAAATCATGAATGTACAGCTTGTTTTTTTTAATTTAACATGTTACTTTCAAAGCTGCCCCACTTTTGGATGTTACCTTTTTTTTTTTCTTTTGCTGAAGCAATTGGGGTTAAGTGACTTGCCCAGCATCACACAGCTCAGAAATGTTAAGTATCTCAGACCAAATTTAAACTCAGGTCCAGGTCCTCCTGACTTCAGGACTGGTACTCTATCTACCACCTAGCTGCCCTGGATGTTACCTTTTGAACTTTTATCTGCTAGTGCATTTTTAACATTAGTACACTATTATCAAAACTATCAATTAGTTCAACCATTACAGAAAACCATTGGGAAGTATACAAAAGGAAAAAATAAAATGGCCAAAATTTTTGATCCAGGGATAGCACTTCTAGCTTTATACTTCATGGATGTCAAATCCAGAAAGAAAACTCTCATAAATAACAAAATATTCTCTGAAACTCTTTCTGGAATAGTCAAGTAGGTTCCCATTGAGTAGGGAACAGCCAAACAAAATGTGATACATGGATGTAAGGTAATATTACCATGCTTTAAGAAGAGATGAAAAGTGAAAAATTCAGAGCAAAATGGGAAAACACAAATGACCAGAGGCAGAAAGGTGGTGGTTTCTTCCTCATTGAAGGTCTTCAAAAAAAGGCTAGAAAGTCACTTGTCAATTATGCCAATGAGGATTCCTTCTGGGAAAAAGTCAAGACTAGATGGTGCTAAATTCAGTGAATCTGTGAGAGTTATATAAGCAGAATCAAGAAAACAATGTACCCAATAACCAAAACACTATAAACAGAAAGACAATAGAACAAAATTGAAAATTGTGCAGCTAAAACAACCAAGCTTGTCCCCAAGGAGCAAAGAGAACCTCATTTTTTAAATTAAAAAGTTAGGGAACTTAACCCCAATTACCTCAGCAAACAAAACAAAACAAACAAACAAAAAAACAATGGAGCAGCCAGATGGCAGTGGATAAGAGTACCAGTCCAGAAGTCAAGAGGACCTGAGTTCAAATATGCTCACACTTCCTAGCTGTGTGACCCTGGGCAAGTCACTTAACCTCAATTGCCTCAGTAAAAAAAAGAAAAAAAGAAAAGAAAAGTTAGAGAACTATGAATGCAAAATATCACATATGCCATCAAATGTGGTCAATATGCCAAATATGGTTCGTTTTGCTGAACTTTTTTCCTCTGTTTAAAAAAAAATCTATTTTTATAAGAGAAGGCTCACTTAGAGAGTAGTGGAAAGAGAAGGCATACATACATTTAGAAATGAATGTGATATAAAAACAAAAGGCACTAACAAAACTTTTTAAATGAAAACAAAATAAAGGGACAGGGCTCTACAGTCTCTAGGATTTCTTTTAACATTAAGTCTTGACAGTTTCCAGGCCCATGATGATGGATAAAGGCCAACCAACCTCAGGGCTGTGGTTGTGGCTAGGATGATTAGCCAAAACTTGTGACCCAGAGCAAGAACAAAAGGGAAATTTTGAAGTAGGATAATATCCTTGAACTAGAAAGAACAATTTTGATCTTTCTACTTTATGATAGTCCTACTATATTCTGCCCTGCATGTGGAATATAGTGTTTAATTCTGGGTATTACAGTTTAGGAAGAATATTGATAAACTAGTCCAGATAAATAAAGTCCTGAGTAGGGCAATCAGAATGGTGAAGGCTTTTGAGTTCATGCCATATACAAGTGGGTTGAAGAAAAAAGGAATGTTTAAGCTGGAAAAAAGGAGTCTTAGAGGGAATATGATAGTTGATTCCAAGTATCTGAAAGGTTGTCATGTTGAAGAGTAATTAGACTTGTACCTGTTTTGCCTCAGAGGGAAGAATTAAGAACAAGGGGTGGACATTACAAATAAATAAATTTAAGCTTGATGCAAGGAAAAAAAAATTATATGAGTTAGTGCTCAATGGGTCCCTTCAGTTGAGAGCCAATTCCCTGACAATCAAGTTACTCAAGTATTGACCAGATGCTCATTTTATCAGGTATCTTGCAGAGGGGATTCATAATCAGGTAGGGATTGAATTAAAATGCTCCCTGAGATCCCTTACAGCCCAGAGATTCTCTGAGGGTATGAAGCAAAACAGCATTGTGGAAATGGACAAAGTTCAAAAATAATCCACTAGCAAAGAGCAAGCTTCATTTTCCCTCCTTCCTTTTTCAGGCTCCCTCTAATCTCTTCTCACTTTCCTCTGTGGCCTTCTAAACTAGCCATTAATTAGAGACTGGTAATTAACTTTCTGGTTCAAGTAATATTTTGCAAAGGAATTCCATTAAAGAGGTGATTTGCATATTCTCAGACAATGTTGCCTGGAAATAAATGCATGTCCTTTTGGAGAGTAGCAGTCCTAAGATAGTCCTTTAATCTTAGGGAGACATTATCGTAGAGTGCATGCTACTGTTTACTACCCTGCAAAACAGATCTTAGAAAGTTCCACTTAGGTTTTCTTTCTCCCTCTTTTAAAATGATGGAATCCCTGTCCAAAAATGCCAGATTTCCTTCCTTTTTATATTAAACCCTCGCTAGCTTGCACTCAAACCTACTGAAATTTGGCCACTTCTTTATTATAACAATCAGACTATTGTATGGTATAACTGCTTTACACTTTCCATTTTATAGATGAGACAACTGGAGCTTGAAAAGGTACATGCTATATCCATATACCATACAAGTCATAGTATTGGAACCAGAACTTGAACCTAGACTTCTTCATTCCAAGATCAGTACTCCTTTTACCACATACTACACTGCCTAAAACAGTTTTAGAGTCCAGCAAAAGATTTCTATCTGCTTTCCATTCACTAGTATTTAGACCTAGCTTGATCTTATAGTCCCCAATGTCTTCGAGCATCCAAAACAATTCCCAGGTTGTTGTTCTTATTCATAGGAAATATTGTTCCAACAAATTCAGAGATATAACTTCTGGAAACCATTAGTTTGCCATTAGCAAGACGATGTGCTTCTTCAGGTTAAATTAAATAGGCAGAGTATGATAGAAAGAACCTTGGAATTAGGATATTTGGATCTGAATCCTGGTTTTCCTTGCTTCTAATTTGGTGTCACCTTTTAGTAAGACATCTTGGAGCTTCAGTTTGCACATTTATAAAATGCATACAATGATATTTCCCACCATCTTGAAGTGTTGTTGTGAGGAAAACACTTTGAAAACTGTAAAGTACTATAGAAATATGAGCTATCCACAGATCGTAGGATTTAGGGCTAGAAGGGACCTTAGAGATTATCTACTCCAACCCTCTCATTGCAAGGACGAGGAAATTGAGAAAATAGAGAGAAAGGAAGTGACTAATTATTTAAAGCTACATGGGTATTAAACAGCAAAGGTAGGATTCTGACTCCAAGGTCAGTGCTCTGTTCTTTTGACCAAACTGCCTTTCTATTACCATCTTCTTCATAATTACATTTTGATACAACTATGATAATAATATTAAGCTATTGCTCACCTTTAACACATCAATGAAGCAGGTCCCCCCCCCCAAATGTCCTTCCAGCCTGCAACATTTCCCTATGTATCATATTTTCAGGTATATGGTTATAAGTGCATTTGATCCCCACCAATGGCCAAAAAAAAAAAAAAAAAGAAAAAAAGGACAGTCAGGGGAGGAATGTATTTGAATCCAAAAGGGTGAGTCACCTTGAATTATATGTGTGTACATAACGTAAGAAATCCACACATAGACACACAAGATTCAGACTTCCCTTGGAATTGGAATCCCATCCCGTGCTGGCCATATTCTCAGCAGAATGGCTAATTTCCACAATTACTAAAAATATTGCCCGACTCAAATCTCTAGGAAATACACAAGGGAACCACAGATATAAAAGGAAAGAGATAAAAATAAGAAGGCAGAAAATAAATTGTCTTATAAATGTCCAGTGATCATTTTGTGGCTACCTTGTCCCCTTCCTATCACTGAGAGGTGTTATGCTTAACACTTCCTCCCAGAAGCCTTGAAGGTTCTGAGTATAGTCTCAGCCACACAACTTAGACAAGTCTCAAGAGATATATATGTCAAAAGCTCTGTCTGCATCATCTTCCCTATCCCTTTCCCTCATTTTCCTCTCCCCTCCTTCCCTTACTCCTGGCATCTAGCTCTAGTTCCACCACTTAACTTGCTATATGACCTGCCTAAATTTCTTCATCTATAAAATGGTCACCCCAGTGACCTTATAAGATTGTTGTGAAGACTACATGAGCAAATGTGGGGGGGAAATCCTGGGAGAAGCAGAAAAGCATTAAAGAAACAGGACAGTTTGTTATTATTAAGTCTTCCAGGGCGAATTTGGTTCCCATGAGGAGTAGAGGGGGGAAGGGAGGATGGAGGGAGGAATGAAGAGCCTTTCCTGCTACTAATTAATTCATGGCTGTATTTTTTCCAAGACAGAGGCTCGTTTAACAAACATCCATATGTTTCTGGCTTCTCAGTGCCAGGAAAAACTGAACTGGGATGTTATATGGGGAATGCCTATAGAGGAATTTCCAAAAGCAAGGAAAAGGAAATTCCTGGAAGAGGTAAAAGCAATTTCTTGATCTCTTACCATCCTATGAATCATGTTAAGTGTGCCAGTATTGAGGAAAGAAGCAGGGGGCCTTAGGCAGATCAGTTCCTTACCTTTGTTTAAGGGCTACCAGTCTTTATGCTCTGGACACTGCCTAAGGAAATGGTGGAGGTTCCTACCAGACCCAGCAGAGACCTTAGTTCTCCTTCACTTCTGTTCTAGATTAGGTCCCATTTTCCTCCGTTCTAGAATCCTGGGCCTCCTGGCTCCCCTTTCCTGTAATTCTAGAATGTTGTGCTCCACATTACAATCTTGGTTGTTGACAGAAGTCTGTTTTAAGAGGTAAGGGTCTAATGGGAGGGCAACTTCAAGAATCTTGTCATTGGCAAGTGGAAAAAAGGGCCATCTAAGCTGGCACTGGATGTGGCTCTGAGCCAGGGAGGCCAGGGAGCCCTCAGAGCAGTCAACCATGTCTAAATTACATGATCATTCCCTTGGCTCTTGGCTTAAAATACCACTAGCATCAATGCTTCCAGACAGACCTACATTATAAACAAAGATGTCATATGATAATTGGTGAGGGAAAATATCCAGGGCAGAGGCCAGATACTAACTAGCTGTGTGACCTTGAACAATATTCCCTTCCTCAACCTTGGTTTCCTGGTCTATAAAGGAAGTCGTTGTAACATTAAATGAACTCCAGTCTTCTTTCTAGCTCACACTTTCTGTTCTGTTTCACCTCTAACATTCTACATTCCAACTCTAAAATTCTGTTTTCTAAGGTCTTTTCTACCTTTGATTCCTTTGTCTCAAAAAGTTGGGGAGAAATACTAGAAATTAGTGGAAATTTCTAATTACTTCTTGGTTTTAAACTAAATTAAATCATTGACTTTACCCAATGATAGATGATGAATAAAAATTTCACCATTTTATGATTTATTGGAATTAGAAGGGTAGAGATCATCTTGTCTAACACCTTTTCATTTTAAAATTGAGGGAACTGAGGGCCAGAGAAAAGACTTTCCAAGCCTACACAGCTAGTGACTGTCAGGATTTTGAACCCAAGTCTTCTGACCCAGATCCAGCTTTCTGTTCACTATTTCACACTGCCTCAGGGTTGAGAATAAACTTAATCTTATTACATAAGATTGTTTTAAAAATCAGTCATGTTATTTTACACTATTACTAATATGTATCTTTTTAGAAATCATGTTAAATAAGATATATGTGTGTGTGTGTGTATGTGTGTATTTTTTTTATAGTGTTTATACAGTTTATAAAGCAATTTCCCCACAACAGTCTTTGGAGAGGGGGAGTGTCAGTATTCCTCTCACCATTTTCTAGAAGAAACCAAGCCTCCAAGATCTCATGTGGCCTCTCCTAGGGCACAGCTAGTAAATGTCAGCACATGGGACTCCAATTTATGGCTTCAAACTTAATCCAAGTGTATTAGAGCAGAAATGTCAGACACACCAATTCAAAACGCAACACTGGAATCGGATTAAAATGTAACTGGTAAATATTAACAAAGTAAATATAAATATAGCATAGATACATAGATCACATAGATAACATAAAGGTGTGCTTTTCTAAATCAATATGGAGTCCCCAAGGAGCTTTATGTAGGTGTAGTGGCCCCCTTTTCTATTTGAGTTTAATTCCATTATTTTCAAGAATTGCAAGTTCAGTAAGTTAATAATATGCTACAGCAACCAAAAAGTTAGGGATTTGAAGTAATGATCTCATTGGATTCTGTGTCTATCAGAGCAGACTTGAAGCACTGTGCTCATTTCTGGACGACTTATTTTAAGAAGGAAACTAGAAAGCATCCAGAAGAAGACTAAAATATAGTAGAGAATCTCAGGGAGGAGTTGAAGAATCTGAGTTTACTTAATCTGGAAAGGATGGGATGGCAAAGGGGACTGTGATTCATTGATGTTTAGTCAATTAGTTGTATCTAACTCATTGTGGCCCCATTTGTTGGGTTGTTGTTTTTTTTTTGGCAGACACTGGAGTAGTTTGCCATTTCCTTCTCTAGCTCATTTTACAGGCAAACAGGGTTAAATGACTTGCCAAGGTCACAACAGCTAGTAAGTGTCTTTGAATTCAGGTCTTTCTGACTCCAAGTCCAGTGTTCTATATACTGAGGAATCTAACTGTCTCTTCAAATATTTCAAGTGCTACGAGTGTGTGAATGTATTTTATTTAAGGGATTACATTTATTCTGTTTGGTTGCAGAGGAGTTATGCATGGCAATTGTAAAGAGACACAAGGAAGCTTATAAAGAAAACCTTTATAATATTAGAAAAATCCAAATAGGAAAGGAAAGATTGGGGATTTCTTCCTCCTAACAGTCAGCTAAGTTGGGCAATTCTCATTCAGTTACAGTTTGTACTAAATGGCATCTAAGGCTCCTTCAACTTTCAGTGATTCATTGACATCCCAGATCCTTTCTACATCATTGGCAGGGACAGCTCAGTGGTGCAATGTATATAGAATGCTGGGCCTGGAATTAGAAAAACCTGAATTCAAACTCAGCCTCAGACACTCACTAGCTGTGTGAGCCTGGGCATGTCATTTGGCCTGTTTGCCTCTGTTTGCTCAATTGTAAACAGCACCTGGTTATCGTGGGGGTCAAGGTTATTGTAGGGATCAAATTAAATATTTGTAGAGCACTAAGCACCGTAGCTGGCACATAGCAAGCTCTATATAAATGATTATTCCATTACTTTTTCTTTCTTCTTCCTTTCCTTCCTTCCTATGTCCTGATTCTGAAAAGGAATTGACTTCCTTAATGACAGTGGATTGTAACAACTCCTTGGATTGCCCTAAGAAATGAGACAAATATCCTCAAATCCAGGGCTTTTCTTCCTCCCAGCCTTGGTCCACTGAGTGAGTTATACTTCACCTCTAAAGTTTGATCTCATTCCCAGACCTTGGTTCCTAAATCTAAGGCAGAAATGTCCAGTGCCCACTCAGATTTAGTCTCAGAAAGGGAACGAGGCATCTGACAGCTGATGGCTCCTTAATATCCCTCCCCCTTTCTTGAATGATTTGTCCACTTCCCTTAAATGACAGCCATCTTCTCATTTTATCACACTTATTTAGGCTGGCTGAGTTGAGAGATGACTGCACAAGACAGATTCCTGAAAGCCTTCTATGTCACAAAAAGCTGGGGATTAATTTCTTCCCCATGGCTGGCCATCACTCCCAGTTCTTTGACTACAAACTCCTGTGCCTCTTTCTTCCCATAATAGTAAGATGGTTTGGCATTCAAGTTCAAGTAGCACAGGAGCAGTCGTTTTTCTGTTTCAGAGCTGGGCTCTAACATGCTTTCCTTGGTCAGGAGACTTTGTTCTAAGATCGTAGAATTCAGAGCAAGTAGCTACCTTAGATATTATCTGGACCATTTTCTAGTTGAAGAAACCAAGACTCAAAGAGAGGACGCAATTTATGGTGTCATGAAAAGAATGAAGAACTGGGAGTCAAAAGACCTAGGTTCTTAACCTGCTTCTGCCAGTAGCTAATTAAGTGACTTTTAAACAAGTTACTTGAGATCAGAGGTACACAGATTTCCTGGGGGTCCATGGATAGATTTTAGGGAGTGTGGAAACTTGAGTGTGAAAAAGGTGGTATCTTTATTTTCACTAATCTCTGGCTCCCTTAGTAATACTATTTACTGAGAAAGGGTCCACTATGGGTTTTGCTAAGCTGCCCAAAGGGCCCATTATACACAAAAAAGGTTACAAATCCCTGGACGAGATGGTTTCTAAAGTATCCTTCAACTCTAACTTTCTAAGCTTTAAGGTTTAAAATTCACTCTATTAATTCTTACCCAGGACCTTTCTTTCACTGTTCATGGGAAATCCAAGCTTTCTTGCTGTGCTAGTGATGCCACAGAACCAGATTTTGTTGATATAAAATTAATAATCTGATGCTGCACCACTGTCAGTCTGACATCCTGTTAATACTGCTAATGTTTAGTATCATTTCAGGAAACATAGCCTGCCCCATAGGTAGGAGCTCTCCCAGCATCTCCCCTCCACCCTCCTCAGTGTCCTTAAGATTTGTTACTAAAAAACCTACGGCAGGAAGTGACCCAGAGAGGTCATTTTCACCATGCCTCTGCCTTTACCCTGTCCGTATACAATCCACAGCTGACAACTGAAGCGTCTATCCATTTTTCTGGGCTGCCTGATTCCTGTTTTCAGGAATATTAAAGGTAAACCATCACAAGCACACTGCAAGCTCACAAATGTGGATCCACACACAGAGGTTGAGCCTCCATCTGTGCCGTTTCCCTTCTTCAATAAGCCATTTGACAGACCCAGAGCCAAAGAAGGCCTTAGAGCCAGAGTACGTACATGAACACTTGCATGCGGGCGCAGAGATTCCTGAAGCTCCAAGTATACTGGTGAGTAAAAGAAATCGTGGAAATGGGCATGATCCTCTGGTCAGGGAGGCAGAGCTGCTGAAAAATGTGGCCAGATTATAACAAAGAGAGTGAGTGCCTAAAATGTCTGCTCTCTCCAGCTCAAAATTTGGGGCTCTCTGACATAGGGAGAGCCTAGGTCTTCATTGAAGGGTCCTCAGGTTAGAGAGAGCTTGGCTGTGGACTTGGAATAAATGGAAATACATTTGAAGATAGAAGCTTCCAGGTTGAGAGAGAGGCAGAATGGGTTGGCGGGACTCCTCAGGGAGAGCAGAATCACAGGAAGATTGGATGCAGCCTGAGAAAGCTCTTAGGTCACTTAAATGCCCATTCAATCTCTAGAGGAGCTGGTCTATAATATGGAACTTACACGCCTCGGCCTGCTGTGGGGATTGGCTGCAGAGTGAGAAATCGGACTCGTTCTGCCTGTGTGCTTCTTGTTTCTGTGTTTGGGAGCTTATCTGGGTCTAAAGCAAGGAAGCAGGGTTTGGGGAAGGGAAGCAGGTGGGAAGGAGGGTCAGTCTGGCTGAAAGCCTTTGGAGACAAAATGCTCTGTCTCCCTTCAGGGAAGCAGCATCCTCACTGGGAACTGCACTGAGCTCTTCCAAGAGAGCCTGAGCAAAAAAGGCACGGCATCTGTCATAGACAAAAAGGACCCTAGAGAGGCAGAGCCCACTGAGTCAATTAAAGGCAGACGAAGGCATGACTTTGCCTAGAAAGATCTACTCTGAAACTTCCATTGCTGCCTTCAGCTTTCTTTCCCTCCTAAGGCTGTCATGTCAGCCACCCAGCCCCCCGCCTCCAACCTCCAACATCCCCAGCCGCTCAGATCATCCATAAGAGAGATGAGGAAGGAGGGGGAAGGGAACAGCTTTCCTGACTGGTCTCTACAGGTACAGCCAAGCTGGGAAGGTTTAGACAATTCTCCCATCTGCCTCCCATCACAAGATGAAGCAGGACCGGCAGATTCCCAGGTAGAGAGGACGAGGCACATACCTTGAGCTGCCTCCTCTCTTCTCTGGCAACTCAGCACCCTACTTAGAGCAGATGTGACCCCGAGAACATAGGCACTCCTCCCCCTGCTGACTCCTCCCCTCCCCTCCTGCCCTCCCCCACCCAGTCCCAAAGGGGGAGCCACTTTATCATTTTATGTCACCATTCTCCACGTTTCCCTCAAGGACCTATGTGACAAACACCTTGGGTTAGACACCAAATGTACTTCTAAAAATTGGTCACTAGTGCGTGTAACAGGGCAAAGCATTCAGAAGCATTCAAATACTGCCCAACAAAGCGGAGAGAAGCACCTGCCCAAGATCCAGGATCAGAGACAGCAGAGTAAATCCTAAGATATTGATTCTGGATGTTCCTAAGAAAAGAATGCTTCTTCCTGATGAAGCCATATTCTTTGGGGGTCTGCCAGTGTCCTTGCCCCCAATGCCCCTGTCTCTTTAGGGTCCCAGAACTTTGTTCTCTCTTCCCACTGAGGTTAAGGGAAAGGGAAGACTCTCCTTGAACTGAAGCCCACCCTCTTCCCCACCAAAAAACCCCAACCACCTACCATTTGTTGTATGTGTGTGTGCATGTGTGGACCTCTAGTCTGAACCTGATAACCCCAGGCTTTAAGGACTTGGATAGCCAGGGCTCTTAGTAGTAAGGAGACAGTGAAGCAAGATCTCTCCACACCCCCACCTCCACACACATATACCTCATTTTTTAAAAAGCCACAAAGATCTTACCATCTATAATTCAGTCAACACCTATCTATTTGGATTTTCAAAGGACAAAATAATTAAAACAAGGGGCCTAATTCCTTTCAACCTTTGTTCTCTTACCACCCCGTCTTCCAGATTGTCATCTACCACACTTGTCCCTTCCCCCCCTCATCTCTGTGCCATCCCTCCCCCCAACCAACCTTAAAACCCTTCTCTCTGTCTAGTCTCTCCTCACACCTATAAGAGACATTATAGAGAGCACAGAGGGGCGAGAGGGTAGGGTAGCAAAAGGTCAGCACAGGCTTTCACATAACCCTTAGGAGGGGAGGGGGGGCTGGTGCCAGAAAGGTAAGAGAGGAAGATGAAAAAGGAGATCTTAATCCTGCCTCCCGATCCAATCACCAAGCTTTCTCTGGGCTAGTCCTGCAAACCAAAACCTAAATCCCAACACTAACGGTCCCCTGCTTTTTCTCCCATTCCCAGTACCATTCAGGGGTCAGATTTGTAAGGAAGAAAAGACAGGACAGTAGAAAGCAGAGGTTTTGCCATCTCCCATTCAGGATGGACCATGATCCAAGGAAAATAGGAGTCTGAGTACCCTCATGGCCCAGCTTCCCATTGCTACCTTCTCTGTTCCACTTCTCCATAAACCCCAGCCAAAGTCTTCCCTTCCTGTCTAGTGTCCCTCAACACAAGTACCACTGGTGACACTGCTGGAGGAGGCATGGGACGGGAGGTCAGCAGAAACTCCAGATGCCTCTTCCCAACAGGGTTGTGACTCCAGAAAGATAGGCTAGAGAAGAGGAACAAAGAAGGTGGGGCCAAATGCACTCCCGCTGCCGGGTCCCCTTCACCCAGACTCCTCTCTCTAAAACCAAATCAAAAGCCTTCCTTCCCCTTGACCTCCCTCCATCACCCCGTAGCATGTCTCAGGGCTGGAGGTGGGGGCCAGTGCCCGTCCAATCACCTGCCCCCCCTCACACACAGTGCCCCCCTTCATCCCCTCCTCCCCCAGACACCGCCCCCTGGTCACTGGCTGGGCTTACCTACCTCTCATTGTCCGTGCTCCGGAACCCAGGGAGGATGTGGCGGAAGCTGTTGTTGCGATCGAGCCTGGGCTGGCTCTTTGTCCGTTTGATGGAGCCTTTGAGCCGGCGGCTGAGGAAGCCCTGTGGGCAGGAGAGGAGGAGAGCAGGTTAGCCCCCAGCCCTCCCGGACAAGAAGGGCAGCCCCGGGGGAGGGGGCCTGGAGGGAGGGCACTCCTGGCTCCCAGGCTCCCTGGCTCCCACCCAGCCCGGGCCAATGCGCATTGCTGTCAGCAAGGCTTGCTCCGGCTCTAGCTCCAGCTCCCGGCTCCAGCTCCCTCGGAGGGCTGGATCCAGCCCACATCTGCTCCAGCCGACGGCCAGCCAGCGACGTAGATGGGAGACTCCCCTAAGCCTCTGTTACCATAGCAACCACCAGCCTGAAGAGCAGATTGTAACTAGGAGGGGAGGGGAGAAGGTGGTCTCTGGGTGGGGCAAGGGGAGTCTGGTACCCCCTGCTTCTGAATCCCTAACTAGTGTCTACCTCTGCGTATATGTATGTGTGTATATGGGTGCATGAGGGGGGGAGAAGGGCCACAAGAACCTATAGCATAGAGGGGACCACCATAGTCCCAATTCCTTACTTCTGAATCTTTTCATCAAATCTTACTGAAATGAGGTCATGGCCATTCAAGGAGGCTCAGTGGACAACAGGCTCCTTGCTTAATCAAAATTCAGAGGTGTTTTCCTCCAGTCCCCAAGATCCTCCCGGTATTTAGATGGAACCTCTGTGGGGTAGGCAGGAGCTCTAACAGCTAAAATCCTGGTTATACAGACAAAGCAGGGGGTTAATTCTAATTTTGCCACTAATTCATTGTATGACCTTGGGCCAGTCATTAAGTCCTACGGGGGTCTCAGTTTTATGTGTCAAATGAGGGGGTTGGACTAACATCCTATGTTCTTAAGTTCTTTTCATTCTGTGACTCCTTGACTCCAAAAGGGCAATGAAATTTGAAAAGACAAAAACTGGGGGAGGGGAAAGGAGAGGGTGGAGAGGATAGCAGTCTTACTGTATCTAGAAAGGAAAATTGTGGCCAGGGTAAAAGTCTAAGAATACCACCTCCAGGCTGTGCTTCAGCATAGCTCTAATTATTCCATTTTCTCCTCACAACAACCTTAGGATGTGGGATTATTATTATCCCCATTTTACAGATGAAGAAATAGAGACAGAAAAATTAAGTGGACTGTGAATAAATAAAAAGTATCTGAGGCAGGATTTGAATTCAGGTCTTCCTGACCCCATCTAACACTTTATCCAATATATTCACAGATAAGATATCATTTGATAACTATGGGATCTGCCAGTTAAGATTACAAGTGGGATCTTTTCTTCTCTACATTTCTTTAAGACTTAAGAGTTTTCCCTTCGAAAGAAAAGATGAGGTCAAATGCCAATTCCTATAAGAAGCCCTTGTCCTCTCCTCCCTCCAACCATGAAAGTGTTCTCTCTTTTCACCGATCCCGCTAATAATAGTAATAATGATCAGCATTTATATAGCATTTAAAGGTTTACAAAGCATTTTACATTCTCTTTACATAACTCATTTTAAGCCTCACTGCAATCAGGAGGTGGCTATAATTATGATAAAGAAACTGAGGCAAGCAGGGTTAAGTGACTTGACTAGGGTCACTAACTAGTAAGTGTCTGAGGTTATGTTTGAACTCAGGCCTTCCTATTTCTAGGTCCAGAGCTCTATCCAGTGTACTTCCTATATAGCTGTTATAACAGTTTGTATCTAATTATACTTTCATACATTGTCTTATATCATTAGAAGATAACAGTACTTAAAGCTGAAGATATCTTTTAAAAAATAATAATAATCCAGTACCTTCCTTTTATAAGTAAGGAAGTTTAGGTCCAGAATAATTCAGGTCTTTGTCCAAGGCCACACAGAGTAGGGATTCAAAAGGGGGCCCTCTGCTTCCAAAACTTCAAGGCTCTTTCCACTTATACCATTCTTCCTCTATAATTTCCCCCCAAGAATAGGAATTGTGATGTCATTTGTATCCCTATTACATCTAGCTATGTAAAGGTTTGCTAAATGACCACCTGTCCCAAATGAAAGACTTAAAAGATTTGGGGCTGGGGGAATACTACAAAGACAGCTGTCTACTTAGTCAACCCTGGGTCATCTCCCATCAGTTTCCCAAGGAAGTTCCCCTGAACCTAATGAATCTGCTCTGAGCTGCCAACATTTCACTGGGCTGACACATAAATTTTCAATTATTTAGGGGTGCCTTATCAAGATGGTGGTGAGGAGTCAAGTGGAGATGGAGATAATTCCAAAACTGCTTCAAATATTAGATGTTATCTATGTAGTATGTTACATGAATAACATACTACCCCACAACTCATGGAGATAATGGCACTACTCCAATGGGCTACTTGCTTATTCTGAAAATAATATTCTACATAATCTGAACATTAAATTTCTCTATTTGAGTAACACAATAAGACAAATTAGGGCTATGATGGTCCTTGTAATGGCCCTTGCTGCTGAATTGTTAATAGAACTCAGGCAGACACAAAGCACAATAGGTTTTGGAGAAGGATAACGATGGCTGTGGGACAGGTAAATGGCTCAGTGCATAGAGCACTGAGTCTGGAGTCAGGAAGACAAGTTCAAATCCAGACTCAGGCACTCTGACTCTAGCTAAGTGACTCTGAGCAAGTCACTTATGCCTATTTGCCTCAGTTTCTTTATTTATAAAATGAGCCAGAAAAGGAAATGGCAAACTACTTCATATCTTTGGCAAGAAAATCCAAGTAGTGAATGGCAAAGCCAGAACTAGAACTAGGATTTCTGACTCCCAGGCTAGTGGTCTTTTCTGGTCAAACTTATTTATTAATTCTAATAGACAGAAGAGGCAGATGTCTTCATACTATATTTACAGGTGACCACATATATTCCTAATATCCATTTTCCTTTGCTCCGACTTCCTTTAATTTAAATCCTCTCAAAAAAAAGGGCAGAGTTTGGGTAATGGAGAAGATAGGAGACCAGTAAGCCACAGAAAGTAGAGAATGGAGGATAGAGTTGGTGACAGGAGATTCCCTCACCAATCTAGAAATGTGGTTCATATAACTCCTGCCCCAGTGGAAGCACAGACCAAAAGAGCTGCTAGAGCTATCTTGGGAAACTCTTCCATGGAAGGAAGCCAAATTCCATCCCCAGGTTTCCCAGTCCTGGCTCAGTATACATGATCTGTTCTTTGGACCGTGGAAAAAGTTCCAAGATAGAGGATTCTCCAGTGAGCCTGAGTTAGAACTCTAAGGGTTCAAAAGCTTCTTTATCAAGTAAAGAGGGTGCAGAGAGTAGTAGAAAGAATACTGGATTTGAGTCAGAAGATACAGTTAGAAAACTTACTTAACTATGTGACCTTAGATAAATCATTTTTCCCTTTTTGCCCTTCATTTTACTCATCTATAAAATACAGGGGTCAGCCACGGAAGATCTTTACAATCTGTTTCAGCTTTGAATCCTTAGATGCTACTCCCCTGAGAAGAAAAATGCAATGATCTCAAAAGTATTCTACAAATATAACCTTGATAGGAAGTCCAGAAAACAGGATTGAAATTTAATGAAAAACCTGATCATTATGAACTTAATTATCTTTGATTAAGCACTTTATGAAGTGAGTCTTGAGTACAGTCTCTCTTTAAGAAAATCCCCTAGAACATAAATCCACACTTATGATTAGCCAGGTAAATTAGGGAAGTAACCACATGACAGAAGAGACCCATATATAACTGTTAAATCAGGATTCTCAAGATTTTTTGTATTGTAATCCAGTGAAACCTACAGTCCCTTTTGCAGAATACTGTAGCTTTACAAAGGAAACCACTAATATTGAAGATTAAAAGAGAAGAAGCTCATATAAAGGTTGCTGATGGGGGTTAAGATCTACTATTTTAAATAGTAAGTCCCCAGTGGGCAATGATTAACAATTCAATGTTTAGGAGGTAAGTGCTGCTATTCAAAGTTTCACTGGTAAAAACTAAAGGCCTTCCTCTTTGCACATTCCAAATAAATATAAAATATAGTTAATATTATATTTAATAATAATTTTAATAATGTGTTTAATATTATATAATATTATATATTTATATATTAAATAATTTAATATTTAATGATAATTTAATAACATGTTTAATAATACATTTAAATGTATGGGTTAGTGAAAAGAATGATATATATTTACAAATATGTAATACATTTAATATATTCATGATAAAAATTTAGCATATTATATAGATTAATGCAAAGAAACATATAGTGTATAATAATTTAATATATGCATTTTATATATATATATATATATGTATTTCATAGCCAAGCATAGTGTCCTGGAAATCTCTCCATGGATTCTTTGGCAGGAGGGGTGTACACTGATCCCAGGTTTAAGAACCCCTACATTAAAATATAAAATGCTAGAAATGGAAAGAACCTAAAAATATTATCTACTAAGGGTGGAAGCTTTTAACATAAAGTATTTTTTTTTCATTTCTGCCTCTTAGAATACCTACTTCCCTTCAAAACTCATCTCAATCCTCCTATAAGGGACCTTTCTTGATTTGCCCAGTTGTTTTCTCTTTAATAAGAACACATGCTGACTTCTTTTAAAAATTCTGCATTTGTTGGTCTGTACTTGAAGCCTTTCAAGCCTAGTAGGACTGGCTGCCATTGTCTTTGAAATTCTGGGGTCATGACCCAAGCAATAGAGACAAATATTTATTGTTCCACCAAAACTGCTGGGAAAACTGGAAAGCAGTCTGGTAGAAATCAAGTTTAGACCAATACTTTACATTATATAATAAGATTAGTTCTAAATGGATATACAACAAATATAAAAGGTCATGTAAACAACAAATTAAGAGGAAAAAAGGAATAAATTTCCTTTCAGATTGAGTATAGAATTCATGATCATGCAAAGGACAAAGAGGATGAACAATTTTGTTTACATAAAAATTTAAAGTTTTTGGATATTACCAACATAGTTTAAATTAAAAGGGAAACAATAAATGAAGGGAAAAAATTATAGGAAGTTTCTCCAATACAGAATTAATTTCTAAGATATATGAAAAGTTGATTCAAATTTATAAGAATGAGAATCATTCTCCAATTGATACATTTGTGCAAATGATATGAACAGGAAGTTTTCAAAAGAATAAATTCAGGATATCAATAGCTATATGAAAGAGGCTCTACTATCCAAACTGATATTTTAAAAAATATAATTTTAAACAAACCTAAGATTGTTTATTCCAACCATAAGGTTGGCAAAGATGACCAAAAAAATATAATGACAAATTCTGGAGAAGCTGTGGGAAAATAGGCATTTTAAGGAGCTCTTGGTAAACAAGCTGTGAATTAGTACAGTTATTCTGGAAATCAAATTGGAACAATTGGACAAAATTGGACAAAAAAGTCACCAAACTATACATACCCTTTGACCCATTGATAATATTTCTAGATCTACTTCCAGAGAGTTCAAAGAAATAAGAAATGTACCCATAGATACAAAAAGAAAATCATAGCAGCTCTTTTTGTGGGGGCAAAGAACCAAAAACTAGGGAGGTGTTTTTCAAGTGGGAGAGACCTAAACAAAGAGCAGAGTATTGTACTATAAGAAATAGTGAAAGGGATGATTTCAAGAAACCTGGGAATACTTGTATGAATTGATATAAACTAAAATTAACAAAATCAGATTTAAGAACACTGATCAATTCAATGATTAACCATGATTCTAGAATACTGATGAGGAAGCATGCTACCTACCTTCCTAACCAAGAAGTGATGAAGATAAGATATGAAAGGAGACATACGTTATTGATCATGCAAGAATATTTTGCTTGACTATGCATTTTTTGTTATAAAGAGGAAATAAATGCTTGTTAATTGAAAAAAATAAAATTTTAAAATAAAGAAAATTTTAAAAACCATCACAGTCCAGGATCACCTCTATATCACAATGTGGCATCATGGTAGGATATAAATATCAGTGATCAGAAATATCTTTAAACAATATATTCTATAAGTTATGGTATAGGAATATAATGCAGTATTACTGTTCTATATGAAATAATGAGCACGCTGATTTCAGAAAAGCCTGAAAAAACTTACATGAACTCATGCTAAGTGAAGTGAGTAGAACCAGGAGAACATTGTACATAGTAAGAGCAAGATTATGTGATGATGTATTATGACAGACTTTGCTCTTCTCAGCAATATAGCGATCCCAAGACAGTTTGATAGATTTGAGAAAGAAAATGCCATTCATATCCAGAGAGAGAACTATGGAGATTGAATACTATCTTCCCCTTTTTTTTGTTTGCTTGCTTTATTTTTCTTTCTCGTGGTTTTTCCCTTTTTTACTCTGATTTTTCTTTCACAACATGACTAATATGATCAAATGATTATGCATGTATAAGCTATACCAGACTGCTTATTGTTTTGGGAAAGGAAGAGATAAAGAAGGGAGAGAGAAAAGAAAATGCAAAATCTTTACAAGTAACTGGAAAAATAAAATACTACTGAAATTTACATTCTATTCCATTTCATTATTCAATGTTTATAGTTCTCAAAATTGAACTTCTTTCAATGGTCTAGACAGGGACCATGACAAATAGAGTTGAATAACAGTATTATAATTATTCTGTAAATATTGCTATCTAGAACATAATATATTTAATCAAGCACCCAAAATGATGCAACATATGAATATGTGTTCAATTAAGTGATTCAAACCATATGTGCTATAACAGCAAACTCAAAGGAAGGAGAACTCAGTGAGAACTTGGGTAGTTGAGAAAGGCTTCCTGGAGGAAGTCAGATTTAAGCAGAAGTAGGAGGATTGGGGTGGAGGGAAGCTGCTGCTTCCCACGTTCATCTTTCCCCATTTGATCTCCAGAGTCTCAAGGAAGATGGTCCTTGAAGTCTAGGTAAGACTGTTTGGAAGGAGAGGCAAGAAGGCGGCAGGTTGACTTGATTACCATTTTCCATGAGAGTAGTGACAGAGATGATAGAGAAAAGAAGCTTTATCATTAATATCACAGATCATTCTGCAATAGAAAGTTTGAAAGCTGAATGATGAGGGTACAGGGCATAGGTAGCACACCAGAGTGAAGGGTGTAAGAGTTAAGACCACAATTTTAAAAATGCTTTTCTTCTGTTTCCCATTGTTTTTACAATTCTTGTTGCCAGAAGGAGCCAGCACAGCACTCATTACCAACTTGGTGGGAAGAAATGGGACTTCTGAGGATTGTGAATACTGACTTGGCAGAGCTAATGAGCTGTAGGGACTTTGGGGGGTGGGATAGTAGAAGCAGACCCTCCAGGGGGCATTAGCTGTCATGGGTATACCCAGGGACTCCCCATCAAAGATGGGGATGTATGGAGAAGCTATGACTCCAAGCCAGTCAGGCAAGAGTCCAATTCCCCTGGAATCTCTGCCCTTGATTATCATAAGAGGGTTAGATTAGAAATGTTGACAATGCCAAAAATGTCCTCTGTCTTCATGGAACTCTTTTAAAGAAATATATTCTAAAAAGAAAAATCTCACAACAATATAAACAACAAATATGTATAAGCCCTACTATAATTTAAAAAAAAAAAAAATCTAGAACCACAACAATAACTGAACTCAGGATCCCATAGAGTTAGGGTTAGGAGTGTGGAAATTGTCCTATTATTCCATACATAGAAGTCTTTGCCTTACAAACAGGCAAATATTTACAATAGTAATCATGGCATAGAGTCATGAAAATTTGGGTTCAAATCCTAGCTATGATACATCCTAGCTGTGTGATCACAAGTAAATCACTTAATTCTCTGAAACGTGCTTTCCTTATCTCTAAAATAAGGGCAATGCTTGTGATGTCTACTTCACAGAGTTGTTGTGAGACTCAGCTGACGTCATGTATGGAGTACTTTGTAAACCTTAATAAGCTTAACAAATGCCAGTTGTCATTATTACCATCCAGTCTAACCATTCCATTTTACAATGATAGAAACTGAAGTCAACTGGCATACCCAGCAATGGAATTGATAATAGAGGCAGAATTCAAATCCACATCTCCAGACTCTCACTCCCCTTTAAAAAAATATGGGTTGTTTAAAAAAAAAAAAAAAAGTTTTTTTGTGGGGTGGGGCAGAACAAAGAGTGAATTTACCAATCTGATAACAGCATGAAAACACAGAAGCATGAGGTTTTGAAGATATTGCCTCTTAACTGGGGTTTAGCCAAAAATGCTCCAAAACTGGACATAAATAACAAAGAGGAAAAGATTATGCATCTTTTGCATTCATAGTTCACAGGGATTATTTTTGAATATTTTGCAGAAACAAGATCTGTAAGAACACCAGTAGCTCATGTATGACAGAGTCGGAACAGAAGATGCACTCTGACCCTAGCAGAAGTAGGAGGATTGGGGTGGAGGGAAGTCCTGCTCTCTGCGTTCATCTTTCCCCATTTGATCCCCAGAGTCTCAAGGCAGAGGCTGAGACAAATCCTTGTTTCACCATGTTTTTCACTGCAATTGACCTTTAAAATCATTTCATGCAAACCCTTCAATTTATAGATAAGAAGAATTAGTCCTAGAGACTAGAAAAAAACCTAGATCTAGGTCACCTACCCACCAGCCATAAAGAGATATAGGATTAGCACCTCCTGTTCCTGATTCCAAGTCTAGTTCTCTTTTCCCAATATTGAGTTATCAGCAAAGCCAAAACTGGTTAACCCAGTAGGGAGTCACTGAAGATCTTTAAGAGAAAGCTGTATCACTATTTATTGTGAATACTGCAGAGGAGTTTCCTGTTCAGATACGGCTTCCTTTCAGCTCTTAGTTACCAACTTCTTGCTGTTCCTTAACTAAGACACTTCCTCTCAGGCCTGGGACATTTCCACTGGCTGTCCTGGACACATAGAATATGTTCTTCTTCTTCCTGGTCTCTGACTCCTGGTTTCCTTCAAGTACCAGTAGAAATATCTCCTTCTATGAGAAACCATTCTGGATTCCCCCCACCCCTCTCAATTCCAGTGCCTTCTCTCTGATGATTATTTCCAATTTATCCTATATTTGGCTTATTTATACATAGTTGTTTGTATGTCTTTCCTTCCCCCATTAAACTGTCAGCACCTTGAGGTGGGAGCTGTTTTCCCTTTCTTTGTATCTCTAGCACTTGCCATCATGCCCAACACATAGTAGGCTCTTTATAAATGTTTATTAACTTACTATTTAGTGTTAGTTTATATACACATAGAGTACACACACACACACTGTAGTTTATATACACATATACTAATAACACTAAGATTTTCCAGACTAAGACCATACACACATATAAATAAATTATACTTGAGGTTTCACCTCTGACTAGACTTTCCTCTACAAAATTCAGTAATGGGAGGCTAGGTAGTGGGTACCAGGCTTTAGATACAGCCTAAAATTAGACCTTTGGACTGCCAAACCACATGAAAGATCCAAATTGTATTTGCAGAGCGCTGAGGCTCCCAGACTCTTTTTAAAAAATGAATTGTATTGTAGCAACATCTGCCTTGAATTTCACTGAATATGAAATAGAACAAGTAATGTTTGCACTCTTAAAGAAAGACACCCCCCAGTCACTGCCAACAAGTGTGTGCACAAGCTTCATGTTGTTTTGCTGTTAAGAGGGGTAGCAGTTTACAGTGATGAAAGTGCTATGTTCTCTCACACCCTGAGATCTTGTCTTCACAGCTTTAAAAGAAAGGCTTGTGGTCCTGAGCAGACTAGACTGTAGGCTGCTCTCTCATTTCACCCAATCACTAATTAACATAGAGGAGGAGGCATCCAACTAAACTTACCTTTTAAGGGATGTAGATCTGCCCCAGTCTCTACCAGTTTATCACCTTGTTTGAAATTCCACCATTAGACATTCACTTCTTTGAGCATGTGGGTTTTCTGTTTTCTAAAAATACTTTATTAAAGCATCTGTAGATGCTTTAATACCCCATAATTTAATACCCTACTACCCAAGAGCCATAAATGCTTTGGTGGGGATGATTTGGCAGCCTGCTGAGAGCAGGGCCCAGCGGGATCAAAGAGGTCATCCATCAAATCCAATTCCTTTATTTTAAAGAAGCCAGAGAGAAATCATACCAACTGTAAATAGCAGAGGTAAGATCTAAAGCCAGATCTTCTGACTCTGGATACATGATACAATGAGAGGCTTGTCCTGGCCCTGCCACCACTCAGAATCTATAAAAGGTCTATGTAGAAGGAGATGATTGAGGAAGATTCCCCACATAAAGTGACTGATCCTCCTCCAGTGCTGAATGGGAGTAAACAGAGGTAGAAACCCCAGGCTACTGGGTTAGTCATGCAGCCAAAGAGATTAATAAGTCACCAATAATTGCACCAGGCTCACCCAGAGCCATCTGAAATTGCCAAGTGAACTCATGTAAGAATTGGTAAATTCTCAAAGAAAAGGGGAAATCATAAACTCATAGCCAGAATGAACACTTATTTTGTTTCCGTCATGTCCAACTTTTTGTCATCCTATAGGGAGTTTTCTTGGCAAAGAGACTGGAGTGATTAGCCATTTCTTTCTCCAGCTCATTTTACAAATGGGGAAACTGAGGCAAACAAGTTTAAACGACTTGCTTAAGATCCTATAGCTAATAAGGGTCTGAGGCTGGATTTGAACTCAGCTCTTCCTTCTGACTTCAGGCCTAGAACTCTATCTAGTACCACTTAGCTGCCTAGGATTACCCTTAGACTCTTAATTGCCAAATCTAATGGCTCTTTCTCAATCATCACCCCTCTTGACCTCTCTGTAATCCTTACAACTGTCACCTATCTGTGATCACATTCTTCTCTATGGGTTTTCAGAGTACCACTCTCTCCTGGTTCTCTTTCTATCTGACTACCTCTCAGTCTTCTTTGATGGATCTTTATCCATTATTTTGCTTGGTGATCTTATTAGCTCTCAAGGTTGTAGATAGGTTTGTCATATCTATTTCTCTAGCCTGAGCCTTTCAGGGTAGACCTGCTGAGCTACAGACTTGAATTTTCAACTGCCTTTTGGACATCTTGAATTGAATATGCTATAGACATCTTCATTTCAATGTTTCCAAAATGGAACTCATTATTTCCATCCTCCTAATCCCTTCTCCCTAAACTCCCCATTACTCTCCCCAGTCATCAGGCTCACATCCTTGGTATCATTTTTGACACCTCACTCACTTATACCCCTCATATACAACAAGATTCTATCATTTCTACTTTTATAGCATCTCCCATATATGCCCCTTGCTGCCACCACCCTGTCGAAGAGCCCCATTCCCTTATGCACCAATTATTGAAATAGTTTTCTAGATGGTTTCCTTATTCAAATATCTTCCCACTCCAGCCCACCCTCCACTCAGCTATCAAATTGATCTTCCTAAAGCCCAGAAACCATGTCACTGCCCTATTCAATAAACTCTAGTGCCTTCCTATCACTTCCAGAATCAAACACAAAGCTCTCTTTAGGCTTTTTAAAACCTTCATAACCTGGTTTCTTTCTACCTTCTTATACTTTAATCTTCCCTTCCATCTTTCTCCACATGATGACTGGAACTCCCTCCTCATCTTTGCCTTCTGGCTTTCCTGACTTCCCTCAAATCTCACCTAACACCTCATCTTCTACAGGAAATCTTTCCTGGTCCAACTGATGAGGGTTGAGGTCCCTTTAAGATTCCTAATTGCCCAACCCATGACTGACCTTGATTCACAAATTCTGGTCAAAGGCACCCTTTGAATATCCAGGCCCAGCCCCCACTCTCAGCTCAGCTTCTCCCAGCCCTCACCTGATCTGGGCTAACTGAAAAGCCTGCCAGAACTGGGTACCACCCATCATCTTTTGGGTATAAAAGAAATGAGCTGGAACGCCCTCCCAGCCAACACGTGGTATTCTTCCAGCCCTGTAAGGGTCCCTGCTCGCCCAGCAGCCACCTTTGGCCTTGGTGTCTTTCTAACTGAGCTTTACTTCCAAGTTCCTACAATAAATCTTTTATTTATCAATCTAGGTTTTCAGGCCTATAAATTCATTTTACAGGGAACACTGCGCCTCATGGGATCTATGCGCCGACAAATGGGGTTCCCCCTTTTCTTTCCCTCATTAGTTGGTGGCCCATATGGGGACTCCGAAAACTGTTACCCCGAAAACTAACCTTAACCTTTTCAGGTCTCTCAGAACCAATATTCGTCCTTAGCAGCTCAAGCAGCTTCCGGGAAGAATATCTGAGTTCCTACCCTCGTCTCACTCTATCTCTAAAGCATAGGGCACCCAGACCAGGTTACTTCCTTAAAAGGTTCCCTCCAATATATCCCTATTATATTGTTTGCATGCTGTCTCTTTCATTAGATTATGAGCTCCTTTAGAGTACAGACTGGTTTTTTTTTTTTTCATTTGTTTTTGGAGTTTTGCCTCTCTTTGTATTCCCAGTACCTGGGACATAGTAGACACTTCGTAAATGCTTGTTGATTGACTTGACTTGTGAATGATAGAATGCAATATTAAAGCTGGAAAACACCTTACAGACTATCTAGTTCAACCTAATTTTGCAGAAGAGTTAATAGAGACTAACCCAAAATTATATACAGCTAGTTAATGAAGGAGCCAAAACTTGAACTCAGATGTTCTGACTTCCAGTTCAGTGGTTTTTGAGGTTGATTTTCCTTTTCCTTTGAAACAATGGGAAATGATGATGACTCTTTGGAAAATATGCTTAAGATTTCTAGCATCCACAAGATTTGATATGTTCTAACTCTAAAGGATATGGATCACATTACTGTCACCTGATACTTCAGACTAAAAGCCTTTAGGACAAGGAGCAAGCAACCTACTTTCAGTCTCATTTACTAATGAAGTGGGACAGACTAAGTGCAGGGTCAAAGGCACTCAACAAATTTTGTTGAATTATTCAAGAAGTAACTCTCACCAAGAAGGAAGGAACATCAATGTTCAAAGGTTTTCAACCTTTTCAAATATGATGATCCATTTTTTAAGGTGAAAAATATTTTCACAAACCCTTGTCCTAAACAATAGTGGCCCACAGTTTGGGGGAATAATTACACTAAGGATTATAGACAATGGAGCATAGAAACTGAAAGCTAGCACTCCTGTTTTCTTCAGAAAATCTTGGATAAAACCCTATCTGATTTTGCTACATGACTTTAAGAAAGTGACCTTTCGGGTCTCATTTTCTATCTTTGTAAAATGAGATTGGATTGGGAGATTACTAACTTCCTTTCTGCCTCTAAATCATGACAAAGTAGAAAGAACATGGATATACAAGTGACAAACTTGGATTCAAATTCTGGCTTTGCTACTCATAACAGAGTGATTTGGAAGAAGTCTTTTAACCTCTGTAACCCTCAATTTCCTCATCTCAGGACATTATTAGACTAGATAACCTCTAAGGCCTTTTCATTTCTAAATTCCATGATCCTATTTAAAAAAAAAATCTAATACACTTCTGCTCCCTCATCAAAACTGGAGTAAGACACATATTACCACATCACACTCTGAATGACTTGGATTTGTCTGAGGGGAAGGTAACTCACCTGGAGAAAACATATTTTATCTGTCAAGACCATGGTTTTGGACTAGGAGCCTCATAACCTATTCTTTCTGCCCCCCCCACTCCCCACTACACATACCTTATGCCTTGGTCTTATATCTTGTATTGCTTCACATAATAGATGACACACTGGCTTCTCTCCTATTCCTTGAACAAAATACTTTGTAAATGGAAATTTTTTTCTGGCAGTTACCTATGAATTTGAGCTGTCTTGAAGGAAGCCAGGAGTTTTAAGAGGTAGAGGTGAGGAAGGAGAGAAGTCTAGACAAAAAGGATAGCCAATGCAAAGACATGGAGATAGACAATGGAGCAAGCATCATGTGGGAGAAATTTTTGTCTCTGCCTTCTGACTTCCTTCAAGTTTCAGCTTAAGTCCCATGGTCTGTAAAAAGCCTCATTTTAATGTTAATGTCTTACATCTGAAACTTGTACTTTTCCATGCTCTTTCTCCCATTAGATTTTAAGTTCCTTGAGGGCAGGAACTAATTTTTTTTTGTCTTTTTAAAAATAGTATTTTTTCCCCAAATACATGTAAAGATAATTTTCAACGTTCATTTTTGTAAGATTTTGTGTTCCAAAATTTTCTCCCTTACCTCCCCTCTCCCAAAGACAGCAAGCAATCTGATATAGGTCAAATATGCACAATTCTTTTAAACATTTCCATATCTGTCATAACAAAAGGGAAAAATATGAGAAACAACTAAACAAAGTAAAAATAGTATGCTTAATCCAAAGTCTCCATAGTTCTCTCTCTGGGTGTGGATGGTATTTTCCATCCCAAGTCTGTTGGAATTGCCTTGAACCACTGCATTGTTGAAAAGAGCCGAGGTCATCAAAGTTGATTATCCCATAATCTTGTTGTTACTGTGTGCAAAGTTCTCCTGGTTCTGCTTACTTCACTCAACATCAGTTTATGTAAGTCTTTCTAGACTTTTCTGAAATCAGTATGCTCATCATTTCTTATAGAAAAATAATATTCAATTATATTTATATACCATAACTTATTCAGCCATTCCCCAACCAATGAGCATAGACTCACTTTTCAGTTCCCTGACACTCAAAAAGTGTTGCTACATTTTTGCACCTATGGGCCCTTTTTTGACTTCTTTGGGATACAGACCCAGTAGTGAGACTGCTAGATCAAAGGGTATGCAAAGTTCTATCGCTCTTTGGGCACAGTTCCAGATTGCTCTCCAGAACGGCCTAGATCAGTTCACAACTCCTCAGAAATGCATTAGTGACCCAGTTTTCCCACATCCCCTCCAATACTTATCATTATCTTTTCCTGTCATCTTAGCCAGTCTGAGAGCTGTGAAATGGTACTTCAGAGTTGTCTTAATTTACATTTTCCTAATCAATAATGATTTAAAGCATTTTTTATGTTACTATAAATATTTTTCCTTTCTTTGCATCACTAACACTTAATACTGTTCCTGGAACATAGGTATATAATACATAGTTATTGACTTGACAATATGGATGAGCCATCAATATATAAGTAGATTGAAAAGACAGAACAAGACTAGGTTATAAAGAGCTTTATGTGGCAAACAAAGATTTTAAATTCGATTCTACAGGTAGTAGGCAGCCACTGGAGTTTATTTATTTGGGTGGAGGGATCACATAGTAGGATTATAGCTATAGTATTTCATGGGATCAAGATGGTCATCAAGTTAAACTGTCATCCCATTCAACCTGTTCTTTTTACAGATGGAAAAAAAATGAAATTCTGAGAGGTTAAGGTTATTTGTCCAGGGATAGATAACCAGTAAGTGTCTCAGGCAGGAATGAACTCAAGTTTTCTATACTCTAAGATCTGTACTCTAACCTCTATGCCATATTGCTGCTACTAATAGAGCAACTTGACTGAAGCAGGGAGAAGGGGAAGACTTAACTCAGGGAAATCAACTAAAAATGATAACTTTATAAGAATTTATTGGAAAAATGAGTTTTTGTCTCAAACCTTTGAGACTATCAGGAAGAACATCCCTGGATTCCCTCAAATTAACCCTCCATGGCTCAGAATTTTGACAGGAAAAAATCTATGTATAATTATGCTGCTGTCCTTGGATTTAGAGGTAGAAGAGACTTTAGAAATTATTTAATTCCAACTGCTTCATTTTATAGATGAGGCAACTGAGGTCCACCGACTTCAAGTGGAGACTTAAGCCTCCACTTCACATTCAGTAATGTGTCAACTGTAGCACTTTCTTTGGCACTGTCTCTCATTAGGAATTAATATGCTTCCCCTGTTAGAATTCTCCCCTCCTCCCCCTTTCATCAAGGAGGATTGAGATGTTTATGGCACTAAGAGTTTGGAGTATGAGACTTTCAATAAATCTCCTAAGTTTCACATTTCCCATCCCCGGTTCTCCTTATGTACGGGAGATTTATTTGACAACAGAGAGCAATGGATTGCAATCAGACAAATGTTTTTGAAAGCTTAGATAGAGAGGGAATGAGGGCCTTTGAGATTAAACAAGATAATCCCAACAGCCTGGATTCACAGCCTGGATAAATTTAAACTTCAACAACACTTTCTTTAGCATAATAATGACTTAAGACCCAATATTGGTAGGGAATTACCACATCAAGTACAATTTAGCAAGGAGCATGGGGATATGTTTGTTACTATCTGGGTCCTTTTAAACAGTGATGCTCACCTGAGGACTGGCCTTTAGAAATCAAATTCTAACACCTCAGCAGGGTCAAAGGATTTGCTCTTCACTGGCCCTGCCCAAGTTAGGCAGCTGGGTGGTACTCGCTCAGGGCAGTCTTTCCCTCACATCCATCTCAGTCATGTGATATAGTGAAGGCAAAAGCATTAGACTTGGAACCAGAAAGCTGGTGTTTCAACTCCACATCTGAGACTTCCTAGCCATGAAACCTGAGGCAAGACACTTTTACCTGTCAAACCTCAGTTTCCTAATTTGTAAAATGAGCCACTGTGCTTATGCAGCCCATGGAAGGATCTCCTCTTTATAGTCCGATTCTGCTTCACTAAATTAGCTGATCCCTAATGTTCTTTCTAGCTCTCAGAAGCTCATATCCTAATAGTCTAAGATCATACCAACTAGGGGGTAAGCTCTCTGAGGGCAGGGGCCATTTTGCTTTTGACTTTACACTGCAGCACCAGCACAATACCTTGCATATAGCCCACAATAAATGTTAATGAATTAAACTGAATTCTAGCTTCAACCTCCGTGATTCCTTCACACCTGAGCTCCATTCTCCCCAGAGAAGGCAGACCAGTCCTGAATATTTTTATGGCCAAGGGGCTCCCAAACCTTGATAGCTAGCTTCCATTTTCTTAGGGATTTTCAACAATGGAGAATGAATAAAGGCAGGAATATGTAATTAATTGGTCTCCTGGCTCTTTTCCCTTAGGTAGCCCCTTTCTGAGTTATCCTACAGTGCCCCCTCCTGGTCAGGGTGAGGCTTTTTAGCACCAATGCAAATATTTACCCCCATCTATATTATTGAGTAAAATAATTATGTATTACTAGAATAGCACTCATTGTTATAGCACTCTGTAATTTGCAAAGAATTTTCCCCATAATTAACCTGTGAAGTAAATTATTAATCTCCAAATAAGGAAACTGAGGCTCAGAAAGACAAAAGTGACTTGGCTAGAGAAACAGGGCTAGCAAATGGCAGAATTAGAATCTGAATCCCAAAGGCAAGATCATGAGGTCTTTGTAAACCCTATAATACTGGAATGGGCTGAAGGAGCACGAGAAGTTCAAGCCAGAGAAAAGATTTAAGGGACATGACCCCTGTCTTCAAGTATCTAAAATGCTGGTCCTGTGAAAATCATGTTTTATGGGTCTGTGGCCAACACAACCCGCACCAGAGATTTGCACACTTATTTAATGTGCATTTGATTCACAGAACATCAGAACTAGAATGGATCTTAGATATTAATTGGTCTCACACCTTCATTTTGAGGATGAAACAAAGGGAAGAGATTAATTCAAGGTTCCACAGTTAAAACAACCAATGAGATGGAGATCTGGATTGGGGATTTTTATAAGGAATTAGATCCATGCAATACAAGAAAGAACTTTCAATGAATTAGAGCTAACAGTGGGATGGGCCACCTCTAAGTGGTAGTGAGGCTTCTGACAATGAAAATGTTTAAGCAGGAACCTGACAACTATTCTTTGGGGACACTGTAGAAGGATTCCTATAATTAATGGGAGAATGGATTAGATGATCCTTGAAGTCCTTCCAGTGTTGTGATTTTATGACTGTTTGTGAAGGTAAAAAAAATGTTTCTCTGGCTTTATCACCAGCCATGGGAGACAGACAATGAGGAGAGCTGCAATATTGCCTTAAAAGGGTCATGTTTATCAAGTGGCTGAGAAAGGCCTGTTTTGTCAGAACTTCTCCATACTTAGTTCTTTCTATCCCTCCTGGTTAATAAAGCTTTTGTTCTCTCAGGATGGCAAATCCTAATGCCATCTCTCAGGGTCTGATCACAAGGAGACAAAAACCTGCTGATTGTATGGTATATACTCCTGCACAGTGGGGAGACAAAAGGAGGGGGGTGAGATGGACAGGTATAAAATTATCCTTTAACTGCATTCATACAGATGTGCACAGCATGGGGTGGGGAAGAGGGCAGGAGGAGTTTCTGCTGACTTTACTCCTAATGATGGTAATTCCCCTTTTCAGCGGAGGTAGGGAGAAGGGAAAAGGAAGAAAAATTGGAAGATGGAAGAAAAAAGATAGGATCATATTCTGACTTTTCTACAGCCATATATAGTAGCATGGGGGAAGGGGAGTCAGGAGTATCTGCTGACTGCACTATTAAAGGTACACACTTCTGCATATTTAGATATATGTACATCTGTCCAGAGACAGACAGATACAGTATTATCTTTTTAATTCAATCAAACAGATGTGAACCTCTTCACAGAAAGAGAACAGAAGAATACCTGCTGATTCTCTATATATCATTGTATAGTTGTGAAGACGGGGAGGATCAGTAAGAAAATGATTTTAAAAAGAGTAGTCTCTTCCTATTGCAGCCAGGCAACTGTACCCATCAAAAAGGAGGGATTTAGGTACTTCAAATCTGCAAGGTTATATTCTGACTACGTTCATAGTGTACAACTCTACAACCGCAGGGGGAAGGGGGGAAGTGAACAAGAGGAGCAAGAAGATGCTGGCTTTACTCAGATATTACCTCTGCATAATGCAAATGGGGAAAGAGCACCTCTGCCTGCATTCATGCATATGTACATTTTTGCAAGAGTGGCAGGGGGATGGGAGGCAGGTAGATGTTAGATTATCTGTGTGATATCTACAAGGAAGAGTGGTTTTAGTTTTAGAATTTACTAGACACGTGGAACTGGGCAAGTCACTTAACCTTATTTCTAAGCCTCAGTTCCTCAGCTGTAAAATTGTGATATTTATACTTTGGGGTGATATTCAGGGTTGCCATAAAGTGTTTTATAAATTAAAAGAGCTACAAAATAGCATTATTCAGCTTATATCATACACTTGTACCTCTACATATGAGTGTGGGGTATGAAAAAGGGAAACAAGGAAAGCTAAATAGCTAAATCCATATAGGTCAAATTTATGTGAGGAGCAGATAGGGTCCAAAGTGTGGACAGAGAAGATAATAATAAAGGATGCAAAGAATCATCTGCTCTAGGGATCCTGTGAAAATCTCCACTATCTGACAGAATACCACCCTGTTCAACAGCATCCTTTCCAGTTGACCAAAGTCCCTTTCAACTCTTTTTAACATTCAATATTCTTTTGTTCTACACTATCCAGGTTCCACAGAAATCTAACAATTTACGTTCCACACTTGGTTTCTTTGGCAAACAAAAGAGTATGAACTCACACATCTCAGAAAAATGTTGTGAAGCTCAATAAGAAAATGAATATGGAAAGTGCTTTATAACCATGGAATGTAGAAATCTTAGAATGATATATTACTATTACTCTTGGTAGCTGGGTAGCACAGTGGCTATAGTGATAGGACTGGAGTCAGAAAGATTCCTCTTCCTGAATTCAAATACCTACTAGCTACGTGACCCTGGGCAAGTCACTTAGCCCAATTTGTCTCAGTTTTCTCATTGATAAAATGAGCTAGAGAAAGAGATGACAAACCACTCCAGTGTCATTATAAAAAAAAAAAAATTCTAAAAAAAATTTACATCCAATGATTCTGATAAAGGCCTTATTTCTAAAATATATAGAAAATTGGCTCAAATTTATAAGAATTCAAGCCATCCTCCAACTGTTAAAAGGTTAAAGGATATTAACAGATAATTTTCAGATGAAAAAATTAAAACCATTTATAGTTATATGAAAAAACTACTCTAAATCACCAATGATCAGAAAAATGCAAATTAAGACAACTCTGAGGTACCACTACACACCTGTCCGATTAGTTTAGATGACAAGAAAAGCTAATGATGAATGTTGGAGGGAATGTGGGAAAAATGGGACACTAATAAATTGTTGTTGTTGTGAACAGATGCAACCATTTTGGATAGGAATTTGGAACTCTGCCCAAAGGGCTATCAAACTGTGCATACCTTTTGATCCAATGGTATCTCTACTGAGTCTGTAATCGCAAAGACAACATAAATAAGGGAAAAGGATCTCTATGTGCAAAAATGTTTGCAGCAGCCCTTTTTGTAGTAGCAAGAAACTGGAAACTTGAGTGGATGCCCATCATTTAGAGAATGGCTGAATAATTTATGGTATATAAATGTTATGGAATATTATTTTTCTATGAGAAATGATCAGCAGGAAGATTTTAGAAAGGCCTGAACTGATGCTAAGTGAAGTGAATAGAATCAGGAGAATATTGTACATAGTAACAGCAAGATTATACGATGATCAATTCTGATGGACATGGCTCCTTTCAACAGCAAGGTGATTCAGGCCAGTTCCAAAGGTCTTGTGCTGAAGAAAGCCATCTGCACCCAGAGAGAGAACTGTGGGGACCTTTTTTTTGTTGTTTGCTTGCATTTTGTTCAGTTATTTTTTGTTCTTTTTGATCTGATTTTTCTTGTGCAGCATGATAATTGTAGAAATATGTTTAAAAGAATTGCACATATTTAACATATATTTAATTACTTGCCATCTAGGGGAGGGAGTGGGGAGAATAAAAGGAAAAAAATTTTGGAATAAAAGACTTTGCAAAAGTGAATGTTGAAAATTATTTATGCATATATTTTGAAAATAAAAAGCTTTAATCAAAAAATAAAAAATAAAAAACAAACCAAATGGAGTCATGAAGTCAGACATGACATAAGCAACTGAACAACTACTACAAGCACAACCATCATCATCACTCCTACTACTATTATTTTTGGAAAGCAATGAAGGTATCTCTGTAGGAAAACCATAAATACTATTAGGGAATAGGATCTAAACCCTTGGGTGTGGATCCAAATGAGCAAAGCTGTGAAATTTAGCTATAGTAATTTCTATCTCTTTAGTGCCTTCTAGTTTCTCCAGGAGTACTGGTTCTGTGTCCTGAGTCTTCTCCTATATGTAAAGGAACTGATAGATTCATTCACACTTAAATGTGTGTGTGTAGTGGGAAGAAGTACTGAAGTTGGTCAATCTTGTAAGAGTGAGGAACCAGTAAGAATGGCTTGCTAATGGGATTTCAGCTAGCCGGTTAAGATGTTATTGGGTAAGGGACATTCTGTCAAATTGGGCAGAAGATTTAGGATTCTAGAGTTGCTAGTTTAGTAGCATAAGATCTAATTCAAGCTGGGTTACTAATTCAATGGGCAAACCATTTTTCCTTGATATCTGCAACATGTATTTAAGCTGAAAGAAACCATAGAATCATGAGATCTAAAAGTTGGAAGGAACCTCAGAGCTCATTGACCCAATTCATTTTGGAATTCCTTTTCTAATACTCCCAAGTACTTATTCAGACAGCCTTTGAAGATCTCCAGTGAAGGCAATATCTCTCTATCTATCAATGAAGCTTAATGCCTTTTTTGGACATTATATCATTAGGATGTGTCATTTGTTATATAGTGTCATCGAGATGTTCCTTTGTATCATTAGGATGTCCCTTTTTTATAATAAGAGCCTTTTTTCCCCAAAAATGCATGCAAAGATAGTTTTCACATTGATCCTAGCAAAATCTTGTGTTCCAATATTTTCTCCCTCTTTTCCCTCCTCCCTTCTCCCCTAGACAACAAGCAATCCAGTACAGGTTACGTATGTGCAATTCTTCTAATCATATTTCCACATTCATCATGTTGCACAAAAAAAAAAAAAAAAAAAAAAAAAAAAAATCAGATCAAAAGGGGAAAAAATGAGAAAGAAAAAAAAACAAGTAAGCAAACAACATAAAGGTGGAAATACTATGTTGATCCACATTTAGCCCCCATAGTCCCCTCTCCATCACAAGTCTATTGGAATTGCCCTAACTCACCTCATTGTTGAAAAGAGCCAAGTCCATAGGATGTTCCTTTTAGTACTGAACAGAGATCTAATACTTGTTATTTTCCCCAGTTCTGGACATAGAGAGTACATTTACTTCCTCTTCCACATTGTATTCTTTCATGTGCCTAAAGACAACTGTCAGATCTCCATTCTTCAGTCTTTTTTTCTCCAGGCTCACCCTCCCTAGTTCCTTCAACCAATCCTCATTTAACATGGTTTCCAATTCCTTCCTCATCTTGGTCACTCTCTTCTGGATGTGCTATAACTGGTCAATGTCCTTAATAAAAAAAAAATATGACATCTATAAACAGATGATATTCCAGGTTCCTTGGGACCATTAGCTCTCACTCTTTTTCTCTCTCTTTTTTAATTTTGTGGACATTAGACTTCTATTAAGCAGCATAAGATTGCATAGAAAAATAGAATGGTATATACAACAGAAATCTGGCCTCAGTCAGAAGACCCAAGTTCTTCTACCTCTGACACAAATTGGCAATTTGACCCTGGGCAAATCATTTAACCTCTTGATAACCCAAGCAACTCTTTAAGATTTTATTTCTTACACCAATGAAAGTACATATGTCCAAGGGGAGAGAGAGGCAGATTGCACTAGCCTTTTTTTTTTTTTTTTTTTTTTTTTTTTTTTTTTTTTTTTTTTGAGAGAAGGGTGATGCAAATGTGATCATTTGGAGTTTATATCCAAATGCCCAATTCACTTCACTAATCTTTAGGTAAAGAAACTTTAGAATTTGTTTAAGTTCAAAGATGGGAGGATGGGGGAGGAGGGAATAAGAAAAGAAGAGGAGACAATAAATTTCGCTAAATCCTATCACTACTATTGGCACTTGGATATTTGGGATAAACTTCCTGAAGTTCCTGAACGAGATGAGGTGAGATCTTTCAAGACAGTTGTGAAAATCGAGTAAGGCTTCATCTACTTCAGAGTTTGAGTAGTACTGAAGGACTTTGAGCATTCATTGAAGGACATAGTAGAGTCCCCTTCCTGCTATCCTCCCATGACACAATTTCCTCCCTATTTCAGTCAAATATGGGCAACTACGTACTTAAGGATCAAGTTCAATTTCGTGGGTAGATCTCGTGTTTAGAATGTAAGGCTCTCAGCCAATGAGGATGAGGGTCAGTGGTAGGAGGGGGAGTTTTTTGTTAGGGATTAAAGGTGCTGATCCTGCCCACAGGAGGTGCTTCCTCTCTGCTGGAGGGGTGGGACGCCCTGCTCTCCAGAATGTACAATAAACTTTGCATTATTCTAGAGATCTCTCCAGCTTTTTTATTAAATGGTGATCTCTCACCATTTCCATACCACACATTCCCGACAGAGCCAGACAAGGCCTGATATACTCACTTGGAGAGCTAGACTTCAGGTGGCCAACATCCCTAAGTGACCAGAGAAGCATCATCAAAGATTCTTCAGCATAATAGACTGACCAACAGAGCTTGATCTTTACATTGTCCCATCATCTTATATTGATAGTATATTCCTTAGCATTAATTCCCTGATCCTCTCAATATTTCTGTAAGAGAAGCTGGATAGAAATAAGGAACAACACAACCTTTGGTTCAAGTTACCTGGCTCAGAAAAAAATATAACCAAAAAACTCCACCAGTAACATCCCAGTCACTGATGGAACTGGCAGATGTGATGGCTAAGCCACTAAAGTGATCTCTGACATGGACAATGGAAAAGGTACCACAGAACTGAAAAAGGGCAAAAGTCCCCATTTTTTAATAAATGGAGAAAAATAAAGATAACAAACTGTAGGTCAGTAAGATTGACCTGGAACTCCTGGCAAAAATCTAGAACACTACTAAAGCCACCTGGTTTTAAGTTACTAAATTACTAAACCATCTATTGTAATAGGAAGAGTCAGAAAGCCATAGGTTTGAATCCCACTTCCAGTACTTATTAGCCAGGTGAACAAAGTCATATCACCTAATCTCTCTGAGCTTCAATTTCCTCACCTATAATGAGAGGATAAAAATATCTATAGTACATACTTCATGAGGTTGTCAAATGAGATAATTTATATAAAGTGCTTTACAATCTTTAAAGCATTGTATAAATGTCAGTTGTTGTTATCATCATCATTGTCTAGAAAAGGAAAAGGTGATGAGCCAACATGGTTTCATCAAGAACAGGTCATGTCAGACTAAACTTATTTCCTTTTCTGACAGGGTTACTAAATTGAAGAAGAACTATATTTTGAGCAAGTATTTCTTAAAAGGCTCATGAGTTTTTCTGGTGAGGAAAAAAAAGAAGAGAGATGCTCTAGGTAATAATACAATTAAATGGGTTGTAAGGAGCTGAAGAGATGTGGGCTAGATAATGGAACAACCGGGTGGAACAGTAATTTGCAGAATAACCAGACTTAAAGTCATCAATGGTTCACTGTCAACTTGAAAAGAGGTCCATAGTGGAATGTCTCAGGGATTGGATTCATCATCAGGTACTGCTTAACATTTTTATTAATGATTTAGATAAAGGCATAAATGATATGTTTATCAAATTTTCAAAAGACACAAAGATGAAAATGATCACTAATATACTGGATGACAGAGTGAAAGTTCAAAAAATTCTTGACAAAATAGAACACTGAGCTGAATCAAATAAGATAACAAAAACAAATATACAGTCCTACATTGTGTTTTAAAAAACAATTTCTTAAGTACAAGATGAAGAAGCTAAAATGTAAACATGGCTAGAAAGCAGTTCATCTGAAGAATAGCAAAAAAGGCAAATGGCCTTTGCCATTATTAATCCCCCTCTTCTTTATGATACTCTCTCTCTTTTTTAAAGACTTTTTTCTTTATTTTAAACTCAAATAGAAAATAGGAAAAGAAAAAAATTGCCAGAACAAAAGAGAAAATTCAAAATATAAAGCAAATTTCCATTTCAAGAAAAACCTATATATTACACATTGTGTTCAGAATTGTCCATCTTTTCTTTGCTTCCTTGTAGATTTTCTTTTGTTTTCTGCTACGCACTTCCCCTCTTCTCTCCTCCAAGAAGACTACAATTAAGCCTAAACATACACACAAATATATACATATCTATGTGTACATACATACACATATATAGATCTCTATAATCATACCCATATATATAGATACACATTCACATGCTTCTATGTAAGACCATACTATGCTTGTTTTATCCTCTATTTTTGTGAAGACAGATAACATCTTCCTTCATAAATACAAGTCACAGGAGGCAGAGCCAAGGTGGTGGAGTAAAGGCAGGGACTCCCAGAGCTCTCCACCAAACCCCTTCAAATTCCTTTAAATAATAACTTACATGATCTGATGCTGAGTGAGATGAGCAGAACCAGGAGAGCATTATATACGTCAACAACAATACTATATGATGATCAGTTCTGATGGACGTGGCCATTTTCAACAATGAGATGAACCAAATCAGTTCCAATAGCGCAGTAATGAACTGAAGCAGCTACACCCAGAGAAAGAACTCTGGGAGATAACTATGAACCACTACATAGAATTCCCAATTTCTCTATTTTTGTCCACCTGCATTTTGGATTTCCTTCACAGGCTAATTGTACACCATTTCAAAGTCTGATTGTTTTTGTACAACAAAACAACTGTTTGGACATGTATACATATATTGTATTTAATTTATACTCCAACATGTTTAACATGTATTGGTCAACCCGCCATCTGGGGGGGAGAGGGAAGGAGGGGAAAAATTAGAACAAAAGGTTTGGCAATTGTCAATGCTGTAAAATTATCCATACATATATCTGGTAAATAAAAACTATTAAAAAAAATAAAAAACACTAAAAATAAATAAACAAACAAATAAATAATAACAAACTTTAGAGCATCAAATCACACATAAAGACAGAATGGAACAATTGTCTAGAAGACAACTAGAAAGTGGGCAAGAAAGGTCTGTGACAGCATGCTTCACTGTAGATAGAGCCCCAGCCCTCGCCTGGGAGCCAGCAAAGCAGGAGTGAGTCTTGGGGCCTCTGAATCAGTGGAAATTTCCAGATCCCTCAGCCCAGAGACACCAAAATCAACTTGGAAGGTCAGCAGGAAAGGTTTATCCTTGGGGTGAGAGTATCTTGGGAAACTAGAAAACCTGGAGTTGAGGTAGGGAATGGTGGCAGGAACAGCTTCCTAAGGGCTCAGTTTACAGGAGGTCTCTTTACCAGCACTGAGGAAGGACTCTGGTTTTAGCACACTAAAATTTACAGCCAAAAGAAACTGGAAACTGAGAGGATGCCCATCAGTTGGAGAATGGCTGATATGGTATATGAATGTTTTGAAATATTGTTCTATAAGAAATGACCAGCAGGATGATTTCAGAAAGGCCTGGAGAGACTTTCATGAACTGATGTTAAGTGAAATGAGCAGAACCAGGAGAGCATTGTCCACAGCAACAAGATTATATGATCATCAGTTCTAACAGATGTGGCTCTTTTCAATAATGAAATGATTCAGGGCATTCCAAATGATCTTGTGATAAAGAGAGCCATTTACACCCAAAGAGAGAACTGTGGGAAGCTAAATGTGGATCACAGCATAGCATTTTCACTCTTTTTGTTGTTGTTTCCTTGCATTTTATTTTATTTCACTTTTTTTCTTTTTTGATTTGATTTTTCTTGTGCAACAAAATAATTGTATAACTATGTAAGTATATATTGGATTTAATATATTTTTACCATGTTTAACATATATTGTATTACTATCTGGGGAGGAGGTGGGGAGAATGGAGGGGGATGGTAATTGGAACACAAGGTTTTGCAAGGGTTAATGCTGAAAAATTATATCCACGCATATCTTTTGAAAATTAAAAAGCTTTAATTAAAAAAAAAAAAAGAGGGGCAGTTCACAGTAGTGCTGGTCCTGAAGTCAAGAGGACCTGAGTTCAAATCCAACCTCAGATTTAATAGTTCCTACCTGTATGACCTTGGGCAAATCACTTAATCCCAGAAAAAAAAAAAAGAAAAGAAAAGAAAAAAGAAAAAAATTTACAGCCATAGTAGAACAGGGACACTTTTAATAGTTCCAGGGCAGAAAAGAGTAGTTGTGGTCAGGTCCCTAGAAGGATCTCTGAAAACAGCTGCACAAAACCCCTGAAATTTGGGACAGTGCACCCTCCACATGGAAACAGAATTATACTTTGGCAAAGAAGTAAAAGCTGAGTAATAGGCTGGGAAAATGAGCAGACAACAGAAAAAGATTCTGACACAGAAAGTCACTATAGTGACAAAGAAGATCAAAACATACATTCAAAAGATGAAGACAAAGTTAAAGCTCCTATAATCAAAACCTTCAATAAAAATAATAATTAGGGGAGGGAATAGAGGGAGGGAGGGGAAAATTTGGAAAAATGAATATAAGGGATAATGTTATAAAAAAAATTCCTCATACATATATACTGTCAAAAAAATTTTATAATTATAAAATTTTAAAAAATAATAATAATAAAAAAATAAAAATAATAATTGATCTCAGGCCTTGGAAGACCTCAAAAGTAATTTTGAAAATCAAGTAAAAGAGTTAGAAATCAAGAAACAATAAAACAAAACCAAAAAAATGAAAAGAATTTTTAAAAATGTCAAATATCTCATTGGAATAACAACTGACCAATCTAAAGACCATCATCAAAAACAGAACCTAGACATCATCCTTCAAGAAATTATCAGTGAAAACTGTCCTGATATTCTAAAACCAGAGATAAAATAGAAATAGAAAGAATCCACCAAACATTTTCTAATAGAAATTCCAAAATAAAAACTCCCAGGAATATTATAGCCAAATTTCACAATTTCCAGGTCAAGGAGAAAATACTGCAAAGCATTCAGAAAGAAACAATTTGAGTAAAGTAGAGTCACAGTCAGATTAACACAAGATGTAGAAGTTTCTACATTAAAGGTTTAGATAATTTGTAGTATATTCGGGAGATCAATAGAGCTAGGATTACAACCAAGAATCACCTACCCAGCAAAGCTAAACATAATTCTTCAAAAGAAAAGATAGACATTCAATGAAACAAAGGATTCTCAAGCAATCCTGATAAAATGACCAGAGCTGAATAAAAAAACTAATTTTCAAATAAGACGCGGGAGAAGCAGATTATCAGAAAAATGGTATCACAAGGGACTTTGAAAAGCTTTATCTGTTCACATTTATAATGGGAGGATGATACTTGTTACACATAAGAACTTTCTCATTATAGCAGTTAGAAGGAGTATATATAGACAGAGGGCACAGGTGTATTTAAATATGAAGGAATCACATCTAAAAAAATAAAATTCAGGGGTAAGAAGGGAAAATATTGGAAGAATGGGAAAGGGAGAGGTGGAATGGCATAAATTATCTGCCATAAAAGAGGCAAGAAAAAGCTTTTATAGTGGAGGAGGGGAAGGGGAGGAAAAGAAAAATGAGTGAATCTTACTTACTTACTGGCTCAAAGAGGAAATAACATATAAACTCAATTTGAGTATAGAAATCTATCTTAACCTGCAAGAAAGTAGATAGAGAAGGAAATACAGGAAGGGGGAGGGTGTTAAAAGAAAGGGCATATTGGGGAGGGGTGGTCAATAGCAAAACACTTTAGAGGGGGGTAGAGTGAAAAGAGAAAAAGAATAGAATAAATGAGGGGGGGATATAATTAACAACAGTATTTCTCAGACATATGGGGAACTAAGTCTATTTCATATATATAAAGTCATTTCTTAATTGATAAATTATCAAACAATATGAACTATGCCCAAAGAACTATAAAATGATGCGTATGCTTTGTCCTAACAATATCACTACTAGGCATGGATCCCAAAAGAGAATAGGAGGAGGAGGGAAGAAGGAAAAGGACTTATACGGACAAAAATACTTATAATAGCTCTTTTCTCAGGGCAAAGAATTGCAAATTGAGAGAATGCCCATCAATTGCAGAACAGCCGAATATTGTACTATGTGAAAATGATGGAATATTATACCTCTGTGAGAAATGATAATGATGAGGCTATCAGAAAAACTTGGAAAGTCCTCCATAAACTCAAGCAAAATGAAATGTACTGTATGCAAAGTAATAACAATGTGGTAGGATAACCAACTATCAATGACTTTACTATTCTCAACAATACAATGATCCACAATTACTCTGAAAGACCTGATGAAAAATGTTATCCATATCCAGAGTAGGAATTAATGTGTCTGAATGCAGACCGAGGCAACTCTTTAAAAAAGAAATTTATTTTTCTTGAAGGATTTGTTGTATTTTGGGGGGAGGATGTTTTCTTTCACAATGAGATTTTTTTTATGGAAATGTTTTGCATAACTTCACATGTGGCTTCTTAATGGGGCAGGTGAGAGAGAGGGAGGAAGAGAGAGAATGTAGAACTCAAATGTAAAAAATTGTTTTAGATGTAACTGGGGAAAATAAAAATATTACATATTTTAAAAAAACATAAGCACAAGTCTTTCTATATTTTTCTAACTCTACCAATCATTTTCTATACCATAGCAATATCCCAACCTTATAGTATCAAGTTATTTTAATTAGTCTAAAACAATATTAATATGGCTGACATATGTAGTTTTCCTAGTTTTCTCTCTTGATTAAATCTATTTTATCTTTATCTTTGAGATCACGATTACTACACCTGCTTTTTTAATATAATAAATTCTACTCTATCTTTATGTTTGTATGTATCTCTTATTTCCAATCTCTCCCGACTCCTCTATTTACTTCTATCTAAAACTTTGCCTTCCTTTTGCTATCCCTCCCCCCTTTTAAGGGCCCTTTCCTTATTCTCCTTAACTTACCCACCCCTTCAAGTATCCCTCATCTTCTCCCCTGCATCCCTCTTTATTCTATACATCTATACACTTTATATCATGTCTATAAATCTACACATTTTTCTATTACCCCCCATCTTATTTCCATATAAATGTAGTAGACTTTTATTCCCTTCTAAATGTATATGTTGTTCTCTATTTAACCCAGATATAATATAAGTAGGATTCCCTCTAAAATCCCTCCCTTATCCTCTTTCCCTTTCCCTATTCTCTCACTCTTTTCTTAATTCTTTCTTAATTTAGAAACCATGTATTTATAAAAGTTCCCTCTCTAACCCATTTCAAATGAAACTAGATTTCCAGAACTATCAGTCCTCCTCTCCTGTCTAACTCTTCTGTCAGTTCTTCCTCTTGCACCTCATTTGTATAAGATAATTAATTACTCTTTTAACTTTTTTCTACATAGTTTTGCTTTTGAGAATTACATCATCTTCAGCTCTACTCCAATATTTCTTTCAAACTACCCAATTATTAATGACAATATTAGACATATAGTTTGTATTTTCATGTATAAATATAAATAGTGCATCCTTGTTGAGTATCTTGTAATTAGTCTTTGATGTTTTTCCTCTTATTTCTCTTGGATTTTGTATGCCAAATTGTCTATTAAGTTCAGATCTTTTTGCATCAAAATTCTGAAAATCTGGCAATTCACTGAATATCCTTTTTTTTTTTTTGGTCTTCATTCAAGATTATGTTTAACTTTGCTGGGTATGATATTTTTAGCCACAACTTCAGTTCTTTTGTTTTTCTTTCCTTCTTTTTTTCTTTCTTTCTTTCTTTCTTTTTTTTTTTTTTTGAATTCTCTCTTTTTAAAATTACTTGCTTTGATTTTTTCTGGTTATACATGTATGTTAACTTTTTTAATACACATTTCTTTATGAATCATGTTGAGAGAGAAAAATTAGAATAAAAGGGAAAAAAATATGAGGGAGAAAAAAAAAAAGTGAACATAACATGTGTTGATTTACTTCCAATCTCCATAATTCTCTTTCTGGATGCAGATGGTGTTTTCTATCCAAAGTTTATTAGGATTGCCTTGGGTAACTAAACCACTTAGAAGAATCAAGTTTTTCATAGTTGATCATCACACAATCTTGCTGTTACTGTTAACAATGTATTCTTGGTTCTGCTTATTTCACTCAGCACCAGTTCATGGAAACCTTTTCAGGCCTTTCTAAAATTAGCTTGTTCATCATTTTTTATAGAACAACAATATTCCATGAATTTCATATACCATAACTTATTCAGCCATTCCCCAATTGATGAGCATCTATCTACTCATTTTCCAATTCTTTGCCATCACAAAAAGAGCTGCTACAAACATTTTTCCCCCCCTGAGGCTGGGGTTAAGTGACTTGCCCAGGGTCACACAGCTAGGAAGTGTTAAGTGTCTGAGACCAGATTTGAACTCAGGTCCTCCTGAATTCAGGGCTGGTGCTCTATCTACTGTGCTACCTAGCTGCCCCTGCTACAAACGTTTTTGCACATGTGGTCCTTTTCTCTCCTTTATGAATTCCTTGAGATACAGACTCAGTAGTGACACTCCTCCTGGGTCAAAGGGTATGTACTTTGGGCATAGTTCTAAATTACTTTCCAGAATGATTGGATCATTTCACAACTCCACCAATACATTAGTGTCCCAGTTTTCCCACATTTCCTCCTATATTTATCATTATTTTTTCCTGTCATCTTAGCCAATTTGAGAGGTATGAGGTGGTACCACCTGGTGGTTACACCAGGTAAAATTGTTCTAATTTTCATTTTTCTAATTAATTGTGATTTAGAGCATTTTCTCATATGACTATAGATGGCTTTAATTTCAGCATTTAAAAATTGTCTTCAAAATGACCAGCAGGATGAATTCAGAAAGGTTTGGAGAGACTTACATCAACTGATGCTGAGTGAAATGAGCAGAACCAGGAGATCACTACACACTTCAACAACGATACTGTATGAAGATGTATTCTGATAGAAGTGGATATCTTCAACACAAAGAAGATCCAACTCACTTCAATGATGGACAGAAACAACTACACCCAGAGAAGGAACACTGGGAAGTGAATGTAAATTGTTAGCACTACTGTCTATCTACCCAGGTTACTTATACCTTCGGAATCTAATACTTAACGTGAAACAAGAAAATGGTATATACACAGATATATTGTATCTAGGTTATACTGTAACACATGTAAAATGTATGAGATTGCCTGTCATCTAGGGGAGGGAGTAAAGGGAGGGAGGGGAAAATTTGGAAAAATGAATACAAGGGATAATGTTATAAAAAAAATTACTCATGCATATATACTGTCATAAAAAAATTATAATTATAAAATTTAAAAAAATAAAAATAAAATAAAAATTGTCTTCATATCCTTTGACCATTTATCAATTGAGGATCTTTTACTTTTCAATAGATAGTGTACCAAGACCTGTGGTCTTTTAAAGTACCTGCTGCTAGATCTTGTGTGATTCTAACTATAGCTCCAGCATATCTAAATTGTTTTTTTTCTTGTTGTTCATATTTTCTCCTTGACCTCAGGTTTCAGAATCTATCTATGATGTTTTTGTAGGTTTTCCTTCCAGGCTCTCTTTCAGCTGGTAATCAATGGAATTTTTATATTTCTACTTTCCCCTCTTATTGCAACACCTTGAGACCACTCTCTTTAATTTTTTCTTTTATTATTATATCAAGATTTTTTTTATTGTAGCTTTCAAGTAGATCAATTATTCTTATTTTCTCTTCTTAATCTGTTCTCTAGATTAATTATTTTTCTTATAAGATATCTCATATTCTCTATTTTTCCATTTTTTATATTTTATTTTTTCTTGGTCTCTTATGATTTGCTGACTTCCCCTTGCCCAATTCTAGTTTTCAGCGAGTCATTTTCTAGTTAGTTGACTTTCTTTTCATAATCTTCTTGTTTTTCTTGTATTAAAAAAAAAAATCCCTCAATCTCTCTCAATTGATTTTTAAAGTCTTTTGAGTTCTGAAAATTCTTTTTGGGCAGGTGATCATTTGACATTGCTCTTTGGGATAAGGGAGATATTTTTGCTTCAGTATGCTACTCTGAAGACAAACTTTGATGTTTTCTATTCCTATAGTAACTTTCTACAGTTGGGTTCTTTCTTCTTTGCTTGTGCTCTCTCTGCTTCCTCTGCCTCTCCTTCTCTTCCTTCCTCTCTCTCTCTCCTCTCTCTCTCTCTCTCTCTCTCTCTCTCTCTCTCTCTCTCTCTCTCTCTCTCTCTCTCTCTCTCTCTCTCTCTCTCTCTCTCTCTTTCTCTCTCTCTCTCTGTCTCTCTCCCCCCCCTCCCTTTTCCCCTCTCCCTTTCCCCCTCTCTTTTTATTTCTCTTCCCTCACATTCTCCTTCTCCTTCTTCCCCTCCCCCCCCAAAAGAACTTGTTAGTGAAATTACTTGTAGTCCTGGTGTATATGGGAAAGTGTGCCTCTGGCCTCAGGCCCTCCTTCAGTTCTCTCTCTGACCTAGAATGAAAACCAAGAACCTCCACTCTCCTGATAAGTGCCAGCAGTGTCCCCATCCCACTGCTTCTGCACTCACTGGGTATGTGCTAGTTCCTTCTCACCTAGGGCTGTGTCCCAGCAGCACAACCAGTCTTGGCATCCTTCATCAGCAGAGATTCTCTCAGTTTTCTTCAACTCAGACACTGTTTGGAAGTGAAAACTGTGGCTGAGGTGTCTTCTTTTTGGTTTTTGTGACACTGCTCTCTCCTGTTTCTCTTCCTATCTATCTGGCCATTCCTTCTCAGTCTCCTTTATTGGATCTTTCTCTAGATCATTTCTACTAACCATGGCTGTCCCTCAGGGCTATATCTTGGGCCCTCTTCTCTTCTCCTTTTATTCTATTTCACTTAGCATCTTTATGCTGATGATTCTCAAATCTATCTATCTAGGCCAAATCTCTCTCCTAACAATCTACTGAACATCACAAATTGGATGTCATGTAGTTATCTTAAACTCAGTAAGTTTATAATTGAACTCATTATCTTTCCCCCTAAATTCTCTCCTCTTCTAACCTTTTTTAAAAATATTGCTGAGGAAACCACATCCTTCCAATTACCCAGACTCACAACCCAGGTTGTGATACTGAACTATTCAAGGTCTGTCAAATTACCCCTTAAGACTGTTTCTCACATACATACCATTCCTTTCTCTCACAATATCACCCTAATGCAGACCATCATCTCAAACATGGAATATTGTAACAGCCTCCTGATTGGCTGCCACAAGTCTCTCTTCTCTCCCAACTATCTTTCTAATCAGCTGTAAAAATTATCTTCCTAAAGTATTAGTCTGATCGCATTACCCCCTACTCAATAAACTGCAGTGGTTCTCTATCATCTCCAACTTCACTTCTGTTTGGCATTCAAAGTCCTTTATAACCTCCCCCACCTACCTTCTCCCCTTTCCAGTCTTTTTAAATCATATTCTTCTTTATCTATTCTGTAATCCAAGTACCCTGGCCTCCTTGTTGTTCCACCCACAAGATCCTCAGACTTCAGGCATTTTTACTGACTGTTCCCCATGTATATAATGCTCTCCTTCTCTTCATCTCTGCGTCTAGTTTCTTTCAAATCCCAGTTAAAATTCTACCTTCTATAGGAAGGCTTTCCTGCTCCCCCTTAATTTAATATTTTATCTCTGTTGATTATCTTCAGTTTATCAAATACATATATATGTATGTGTGCGTGATATATACATATTAATTTATATGTGTGTGTGTGTGTGTGTGTGTGTGTGTGTGTGTGTGTGTTTCTTATGTGCACATTTCTACATGGTGGCCTCCCCTATTAAACTGTAAGTTGCTTGAAAACAGGGATTGGCTTTTGCCTTTTTTTCTATCCCCAGCACCTACCATAGTACTTGGTATACATATTTATTGACTGTAGAATTTCTAATTTGGAGATTCTCTGATTTTGATTTATTTTTCAACTTGATAGATGAGGAAATTGAGACATAAAGATGTTGTCAGTCACTGCCAGTCTATAAACATCAGAGACCATGTGTTCTTGAACTTTATAATTTTCCTCAGACCAAGATTAACATCATATACATAGTAAGTGAATAATAAATGTTAGCTAAATTTAACTAAAGAGATTATTAAGATTATTAAGAGATGAAAAGGACTTTAGAAAACAGTGTTTCATGTAAGGGCTAGAAAAATCTTTACATGTTATATAGTATAGCCATATCACATTAGGGATCATTCAGAATTGCAATACAAATCTTTGGGAGAATAAGAACTAAATCATTTCTGTTTTCTGACCAGCAAACCAAAGGAAAAAAAATTTGTTTAAAGTCAGAAAAAATCTTGAGCCTCTACTATGTGTCTGTGCCAGCCACAGCCAATTCATCCATATTAGTACACAACTATCATCAATGCCCCAAAACTGTTCTTTGGCCACCATTCCTACAATGTCCTTTCTACCCTCACCTTCTCCTCCAGCTGTCAAAAACAGACTGCCTCAGCTAGGAGTTGTCATTTGACTCCTCAGATATATTCTTCCTGGAATTTACATGTAATTTCTCACCACCACTTACATGCCCTTTCTAGACTGGACTGTGGCTGACAGTTTAATGATCATGGCTTGCTGTTTATATATCATCTGTGATAATGATCTTATTCTCCTTAAAATCCATTTGCAAGAAAAGCAATGCTCTCTTAGAGGCAGGCAGAGATCCAAATGATAGTAATTTTCCTCTTGGGTCTGAACGGTTTAGTAAACAATTACTTTTCAATTAAAGTCAGGGTATTTGGTGGGAAAGAGTGCGAGCATCAGGCGCCTTCTCGCTCAACCCTAATGGTAGAGAAGAATGTTCACCAAAGAAATTGAGGCCATTAGAGTGCAATTTTCATGGCTGAGTTCATAAGCAAAGGCATTTCAAGCTACCTGGAACACTGTACTATTGTACTAGCAGAAAAAAAAAAAAAAAATCAGGAAACTTTTATATGCAATCTCCAACCCTCACTCCTCCAACCTTCTTGTATAGTCTGCGGTTTACTGGGATTGTGAAGAACTTCCCCAGTTGTACATGTCTTGGGGTCTATACCACCTCCTCTTTCAACTAAAAACAAAAGACATAGATATGTCTTCTATATGAGTGAATGATTAAACACATTAAAAACTATCAAAGGTAAAAGGACTCCAAAATACAGAATGCTTGAATCTAAAACAAAATTTTAAACCTGGAAGGAGACAGAGATCATCTAATCCAATTCCTACATACTGTAAGGAAACTGAGGCCAACAGAAGCAAATGATAAAGCTAAGGTTATGCAGTGTCTTGGAAGTAGGAGTAAAATCACAATTCTAGTCTCCAGATTCTCTTCATCTCTTTCCTTTCTTTTCACTGCCTCTTTTGCAACTGCTGACTTGGTCAGCAGATAAGACTATCTCAAAACAAGAACAATAAGTCAAAGAAAAATTATGGAAAAGTATGGTAAAAGAAAAGCACTATCAACTAAATCAAATTGGTCATTCATTAAATTCTGTTGATGAGATTATAAGTTTGGAGCTGGAAGGAATCACAGGACATAGGATGATGTCTGAACTAGAAGTGATTGAAACAGTAATTTGAACCTCTAAGGCAGGGGTTCTCAAATTACGGGCTAAGGACGCTTATGCTCCCACTGGGTTATGACAAATAGGCTGAGGGGCGGAGTCAGAGTGTGAATTTTTGTTTTTACTATAGTCCGGCCCCCACAGTCTGAGGGACAGTGAACTGGCCCCTATTTAAAAAATTTGACGACCACTGCTCTAAGGCGTGTTCTAGTTCCAATGGTCCCAGTGATGTGGGAACTGACCTAAAGAGAAGAAACAACTTACTGAAAGTCACATAAATATAAATAGCACAATCAGGATTCAAAACCAGGCTTTTTGATTCCAAGTGAATATTTTATTCATTATATTATACAACCTTTCAAGACACAACTCTAGGAATTACATTAGCAAAACATTGTTATAGTAATTAGCCCATTTTAGGTCTAGAGATAATAACATGGCCCCTTAAGGATACTTAGTTCTTTCCTTTGGGGTTTTGGGAGTTTGTTTTAGATGAAAAATCCTGAATTCAGTCACAATTGACATAAATCTCTAGTTGGAGAAATGTCTAATCCTTAGTGAAGATTGGACTCTCTTGGACCTTATACTTATTTCTACTTTTTATAGTTGAGACAAAATTCAATTTGGAGGAAATACTTGGGTAACACACAGCCTCTCTCAGACTGGTACTTCCTTCAGATTGAGTTCTCCTCTTTTAGAAGTCCGTAGAACCAATGACTTTTCTCATTATCTCTCTTCACTACCCTAGCTCAGTCCTTCCTTAGCTCCATATTTGTTTTAACTTTTAGAATCCAGAGATTAACTGGGGGATTGGGGTGGGTTTTAACCCCACCCTTATATTAGCAATGTCTCCTTTGTGAACTTCAGTTTCCTCACTTGTGAGATAAAAGGATTAAAATAGATGATCTTTAAGAGTCTGTAATTCCTAAATTCTAAAAGGAGACATATATTAACTTGAAGCAGTAGATTTGAGGTAATGTGAAGATGAGCAGGTAAAAGAGGAAATTACTGAAGAGATTACCTGCCCCCTATACAAGGCTTTTCTGTAAGCATCAACTTGACCTAGATGACTGCAGCATCCAGTCTGCTCAGGACCAGTTGCTTGGAAAGCTTTGGCCAATAGATGGCAGTACCCTAATGAAATGCGAATGGAATAATTACAGAGTTTTGCCTGGGGTCTGAAACCACCTTACAAATTCCTCAGAGTCTCAGAGAAATGTTGCTGGAGGTAGGTTATCCAGTGTATCATGTCCATTGGAACTCTATAATTTTAAAGTCTTTTCCTCCTCCCATTTATATTTTTACTCCTTCCAAGGATGAGTATAGAAATTGCTGTTTTCCCTACTGAGAAGAAGGAAAGAGTGAAAAGAAAAGCATGGAATAATGGGAAGAAACCTGGATGATTCCCGTTTCAGCCCCTTTGTTTCTTCAGTCTTTCTTTTACTCTTCTTTAAAACAAAGAGATTGAATCAATGAATTGATCTCTAAAAGCCCTTCCCATTCTAATATTCTGTGTTTTATGTTCTACATTCTATATTCTAAATTTCATTTATGCTCAAATATTCTATGTTGTAAGGTCCTTTCCTGCTATAATATGCTAAGGTCCCTTCTAGCTCTAACAATTTTTTATGTACCTTATAGTTTTAACATTTTCTACTCAAAAGTCCTTTTTAGTTCTAACATATGTGACTCTGATATTCATACTAGGTGACATACTGTGGGGGTAAAAAGAATATTTTCTAGGCCAGGCCCAATAAATGATCTAGCAAACTGACTAGACTACTAAATGTTCTCAAGGACTCAAGCAGAAATAGGAAGAAACTCAAAATCTTTCTCCTTATTAATTTCTCCTTTGCTTCCCATCCTAGGCATTGGACAAACCAAGTCTGAATCTCAAAGACAGGTTAAATGATTATATTTCATGCCTAGCACAGAAAATGCATTTGAAAAAAGCTGACTGATAGACTAATTTCAACAGCTCCTATAATATTCATCTACTGTGTGCAAGCACTAAGTTAGGTGCTAAGGATTCAAGGACAAAAAACAAAGTAATTCCTACTTTCAAAGGAACTTATATTCTACTGGAGAATTCAATATGTAAACAAGGAAAGAGAGAGTATATACAAAATAATTACAAGAGGAAGAGAGTAATACAAATTCCAGGAATTAGGAAAGCCTTCATATATGAAGAGATGCCACTTTACCTATGTTTTGAAGGCTGCAAGGAGATATTATAATACAGGGGAAAAATGTATTCTAAGCATGGGGAGGGCAGCAGTTTTGCAAAAACGTGGAGATGAAAGATGAAGAGAAGGGACTTTTGAACAGAAAATGTTATAACTGTAAAGCACATAAGAACATAGATATAAAGGGAACAGATACCAGCTGTCCTTTTTGCCTGGGATGGAAGATACAGAAAGAGGAATAATATTAAATAAGACCAGAAAAATAGGTGGGATCCAAATGTAGGGGCAGGGGGATGGGAGACTTTAAATTCTAAGCCAAGAATTTATTTTATTCTATCCTACAGGTAATAAAGAAACAGTGAAGATTGCTTGAGTATTGGGGAGTTTATAGTTCAGGTAAAACCATGAGACTGGCTCAGAGTCTTAGGTTCCTTATGTGTCAAATGGGGATAATTATCCTTCCACTGACCTTTTCACAGGATGTGCTTAAAAAAAAAAAAAAAAAAAAGCGAGGAGCTAGTGAATGCCAAAATGCTTTCTAAAGTATTAAACTCTAACTTCATGTAAGGGATTGCTACTAATTACTATTAGTCCAATTATAAGATTAAGCAGCCCAGAAAGAAGTTTCTGCCATAAAGCCCTAGATCCTAAAACAAGATTCATCAATACTATGCATACCTTATCCTTCTGACACTTTGTCTGCTCCTATACAGAGCAAAAAAATAGCCCTGAGACCTAATTTCAGACAGCCCTTCAAACATGATTCTCTGGCTTTAAATTTTCTGTGAAGGAATCATATTGGATCAATGAGCTGTCTAATTTCAAAGCTTTGCAATCATTTCTGCCTCCCAGACCTCCCCTCTGCAACTCCTTTCCCACCACCTGCTCCCAAACCCACTAGGCTCAACTTGTCTGAAAACCAGCTGAATAAAGAGTAAAGACAGTGAAAGGAAAGGGGGCAGGTGGCAACAGCCTGTCTCCATATCTCACACTCCACTCCTACAGGCCAATTTAGAATCACAGAATATTACAGCTGGGAACTACATCAGGACATAAATGTTAGTGCATAGAATATGAAATGTTCAGAGTTAGAAGGAGTCTAAGACTGTAGAATGTTAGAATAAGTGATCTTTAAATATACAAAGTGGCTCCCTACTGCTTGCCTGATATTCAAGGAGTCATCCTACCTTTCATATGGTACCTTAAGTTATTTTCATAGAGAACATTGAACTGAACTATTTTCTGTCCCTCCTTTGACAGGTATACTGCATTCTTCTCCTTTTTGTATCTTTACTTCTCCTATTCATTATGCATCCTCTTTCCCTTGTTGAATTCCTACCTGATTTTAAAAACCTAACTAAATGCTAATTCCATTCCTGGCTGGCTCCTTCCACAAAACCCAGAAATGAGCTTCTGAACTTCTCCATTAAACTTTACCTAACACTTTATTCTAGACCCCTTTATTTTTTTTTTAATCATACACTGTGTATTCTAATTATCTGTGTTTGTGCCCGATCTTTCTAAACTGTTCAAGAGGACAGGGATGCAGCTTACCTCAACTTTGTATCTCTCCCCACCAATGCCTAAGCCCAAAAGCATCTAATGTTTGTTAAAAGTAGTGCAGATAGGATAGACCTGAAAACAAAGAACATAAGAACACAAAGTCAGGATTGGCAGGAACTATATATTGTAGAATAGTACAGAGAGAAGAGAAATTAGTATGTATATGTGCATGTAAACATACATATCTATCTATATGTATATATACACACACACAAACACATACACATATATACATACGGAGAGAAACAGAAAGACAGAGACAGACATATTGTTGGAGCACAAAGGGCATCTGGTCTGCTTTGCTCAGATTCCACGTAAAGAAATGGAAGCTTAGAAAATTTAATAAACTTCTCAAGATCACAAAGCTATAGCTGAGATCAGAATCCAAGTCTCTTGATTGTCTGAGCAGTGATTTTACCAGTTCCTTCCTGCTTCTGAATCAATAAAGGAACTTAAGAATGGTATACTAATCAACCAAGTTGGCTCTAGGATACAAGAAAGAAATCCTTACATAAGAGTCACTAGATCTAAGGATTGGAAAACAGAAAATTGTTCCCATGTCATCAGCTAAAAAATCTTCATTCTCTTCAATTCATTAAGCATTTATTAAGTGCTTATCATGTGTAAAGCATTGTGAAAAGAAATGGAAATGGGAAACAGAATAACAGATACAAGGGAAAGGAAGTTGATGAGTTTGGCTGGAAAGTAGACTGACTACATGAAGAAAAAATAATGTAAAATCAGTCTGGAAAAGACAAGTTAGAGCTACTTTGTGAAAAGCATAATGTCATTTCCAAGGTCACTGGTATCATCACTGAGACACTATAAAGACAGTAAAAAAAAAAAAAAAAAAAAAAAAAAAACTCCAGGAAAGTTTCACAGTGGAAATTCACATACCTGACCTCAGCAAGTCCTTCTCTCAAACTGAGTATCCCACCCTATTTCGACAATGATAAGCACATTATTTCACCTGCAGGTGAAGAATTGCAGGTTTTCCTTTGAAGAGTTAAAGGGCAAAAAATAATAGGTTTAGGGATGGACAGAACTTCCTGTTAGTTCAGTTCTGACCTTATAATCATAGATCTTCAGGTACAGGAGTCTTCCATTTAAAAAAAAAAAAGCGAGAGAGAGAGACTAACCAATAACATACTATACTTGCAAAGTGCATCAAATACTATAATTGTTTTGGTCATCATCCTGTTGATACCAAAACTTAAGATATAGTAGAAAGAGTACTGGACTTATTCAGGAAGACCTAGATTCAAATCCTGCCTTAGCCATTTATAAGATGTGAGATCCTAAACATAATCACTTAAACTGAGTCTCAGTTTGTAAAGTTGGGATAATAATAGTATCTGTTGTTTAGTCATTTCACTTGTGCCTGATTCTTTATAACCCCATTTGAGGTTTCCTTGACAAAGATACTATAATTGTTTGCCATTTCCTTCTCCAGCTCATTTTACAGATGAGGAAACTGAGACAAACAGGCTTAAGTGACTTGCTCAGGATTACACAGCTAGTAAGTGCCTGAGACCAGATTTCAATTTAGGAAGATGAATCTTTCTGACTCCAAGCACAGATCCATTGTACCACCTACCTACACAATAGCATCTACTTCGCAGGATTATACTGATGAACAAAAGAGAAAAGGCATATAAGTGCTTTGCAAACCTTAAAGTGCTGTACAGGATGTCTTAGTGCAGTTTTAAGTTTTAATTGGTACAGTTTTCAACATAATTCAGTATTAAGCTATTAAAGTTTAATATAATTTAAACTATTAAAGCTTAAAAATGCATTAAAACTTTTGAGATATCCCATATAATTATGAGCTACCACTCCTGCCACCACTACTACCATCACCACCACCACCATTACCACCACAATCATCATCATCATCATCACCCTCATTCCTCCTCACATTCCTTCCTGCTCAAGGTTAAAAAAAAAAAAAAAAAAAAAGAGGTGGTGCTGTATATACTTTTCCTGCTTGACATTGATTGAAGTCCCTTTTGTAAACAAAAACAAACTTCTCCTGGGTTTTGTAGACAGAGGAGGGAGAGAATGACTCATAATGTAAGCTCCAAAACAAAATAAACCCTACTCCAATCACAATGATAATCTTTAATATGTGGTATAATTCACAAAGCTCTCTCTCACTCAATATCTCACTTGAGGTTTATAAGGTCCACTGCAACATTGAGTAGTGAAAATATTACTTTCTCTTTTTCACTTTTTATTCTCTCTCATTGAACTATTCTAGCTAGCTTCAGTTACTCACCTACAAAATGGGTTCAATATTAGCATGTGTGTGATAAATGTTTTATAAGGATCAACTGTTATAATATATGTAAATCATTTTTTCATCTTTAAAATACTAGCAGTTACTAATAATTATTCACATAATTCCCTTACCTTCCCATCCTCTATGCCCCCAACTACTTTGAGGAAGGGGGAGGTCCATTGCTGGATAATGATAGAAAGATTTTCAAACCTTTTTTTTTTTTTCTTTTTGATATGTTGATCAGTTTTTCTAATAGCTTTTTTCCCTTCCTTTTTTTTCTTTAAAAAAAATTCTTTGTTATATGTGCTGGTTCTCTGGGTAAGTGCAAGGAAAATAAGAGAAATGTATGTTATATGGAAACAAAAGATATTAATAAAATTTACTTTTAAAAGATAGTCTCAAAAGGGATGTGGGAAAACTGGGACACTGATACATTGTTGGTGGAACTGTGAATACATCCAGCCATTCTGGAGAGCAATTTGGAACTATGCTCAAAAAGTTATCAAACTGTGCATACCCTTTAATCCAGCAGTGTCTCTACTGGGCTTATAACCCAAAGAGATCTTAAAGGAGAGAAAAGGACCCCCATGTACAAAAATGTTTGTGACAGTCCTTTTTGTAGTGGCAAGAAACTGGAAACTGAGTGGATGCCCATCAATTGGAGAATGGCTGAATAAGTTATGGTATATGAATGTTATGGAATATTATTGTTCTGTAAGAAATGATCAGCAGGATGATTTCAGAAAGGCCTGGAGAGACTTACATGAACTGATGCTGAATGAAATGAGCAGGACCAGGAGATCACTGTACATGGCAACAAGAAGACTATATGATGATCAATTCTAACGGACGGGGTTCTCTTCAACAATGAGATGATTCAAACAAGTTCCATTTGTGCAGTGATGAAGAGAGACATTTACATCCAGAAAGAAAACTATGGGAAGAGAGTGTGGAACACAACATAGCATTCTCACTCTCTCTGTTGTTATTTGCTTGCATTCTGTTTTCTTTCTCAATTTTTCTGTTTCTTCCTTCTTGATCTGATTTTTCTTGCTCAACAAGATAACACACTCTCTCTACATATATATATATATATATGTGTGTGTGTATGTATATACATAGGATCTAGAATGTATTTCAACATATTTAACATGTATTGGACTACTTGCCAGGTAGGGGAGGGGGTAGGGAGAAGGAGGGGAAAATTTGGAACAAAAGGTTATACAAGGATCAATGTTGGAAAAATTACCCATGCATATGCTTTGTAAATAAAAAAGCTTTAATAAAAAATTTTTTTAAATCATCCATGGAAACCTAAATGCAAAAAAAATAAATAAAGATAAAAGATAGTCTTGGAAACCTCTCTGTTTCACATTCCAAAATCTTCAATTGACACCTAAATATTTGGAAAAAACCTTAAAGAACAGCAAATACACCATCCATGTTTCACAGATGGGGAAACAAAGTCTCAAAGAAAGCAAATCACTCAAATGATTATTTTCTTTTCTTTAGGAAAGCCACTATAGTGTATTTCTCTACAATTAAATCTGAACAGAACAAAACCAGACCATTACATACTCTAGATCAAGTTACTTCTGTCCTCCAGCAAAGAAACAACGCTACTCAATCCTACTACAACTCCTTGTTTTTTTCCTTCCCTGCTCAACATTAGGATGGATGGATAGGAGGGAATGAAAGATCACAGGGCAGAGGAGGCAAGATTATTGAACAAGGGTGAATTGGTAGAAATTGTGTCCGTCCCATGGCCTTTAGAGAGCTTTGAAAGGTGGCATGTACAGGCTGATCCAGAAACCCTATGTATATGTGGTAGAATTCTGGGAGGATTCAAGACGATATCTTCCCATTGGCCACAAACAAATGAACATTTTCCCTGCTTATCAGTGAGTCAATTGGGGACAGAATTTCTAGGTCTTTTGCCATCCTATTGCCCAGCCTGTTGAGCCAGTATTACCAGTTAGTTTGATGAGGCTAAGAAATCCCAATCAATTCAGGGTATGTCTTACTGTGGCACAGAACTTTATAGAAAAGCATTATGGGATAGGAGAAAGGGGACAAGACAGCCTCAATTCTGTTATGTTAGAGAGAGCCACTTAATTGCCTTGGGCCTCAGTTTCCGGCTCTGTAATGTTTTTGTAGCCCTGCGATTTTCACAAGCAACAAAACAGCCTTGTGTAATAAGAAGAGGAGGGATGAGTATGCCCTTTATAGAGGAGAGAACTAAGGCTGGAAAATCCCAAATTAGTGATGAACTCAAACCCAAGTCTTCTGATTTAATCCAAGTCCAGTGCTCTTTTTGAAAGACAATGAGATCAGACAATGAAGGAGTAAAAGAAAGAGTTAGAATGCTAGTTTAGGCCATGACCCACCATTGACTTTTGTTGTATGACTATGAAGAAGACACAAAATTTCTTTGAATCTTAATGTCCTCATTAGTAAAATAAGGATAGTAATTCTTGTTCTACCTACCTCACTGGGTTGCTATGAGGATCAAGTGAGATAAAAAGCAAGGTGGGAGAGTCATACTGTCTTAGGGTTAGAAATGTCAGTAGAGAAATGAACTCAAAATTATACCTAAAGTTTTCTCCCTTCCCAGACTCCTCCTTGAGGGAAAATCCAAATTTTCTTTTAAGTTTGGTCCCATGGTTCAAACTTAAAATTTTTGTCCCTGGTAGAGGACTCTTTTTGTCCTTGATGGCCACCTTGGGATGCAGTGAAAGGGCCCTATTCTTTTTTTGAATGGAGGTAAATCTCTGGGAAGGTAAGCAAGATCTCTGCCTTCTCCAAAGTTCCCTTGGCCCCTTTCCTTCTCTTCTCTGCCAAAGACAAAAGCCAAATAGAAGAGACTGAGGAAGACACTATGGTAACCATACAACATAATTACTGAAAGGAATCTTGGTACACAGAATATTAGGCAAACAATGAAAACCCAGAACAGAATATGCCAGACCTATGAGGGGCTTTGAGAGAATGTTTAATTCAACCCCTTCAGCTAGCAGAGGAGGAGTCCCTTCTTGTTCCTGTTGGTTGTATCTTTTCATAAAACACATCTTCCCATAGTGAACCCATTTCTTTAATTGTAAACACCAGGTCCAGGTGGGGGATATTGCACATCGCTTTTTAAAAATGAATTTCAGGGGCTCAACTAACCTAGAATTATATAGATATTTGAAAATCCAACCTATTCATTTTTCTCCCTTTGTCATCCTTGTGGTGCAGGTTAGGATAGATCCCCCAGAGTCTATTGGGTTTGGAGAGCAGGCTACAGGACTCAGTGTCCAAGGAATAGGACCTACTGTCCCCAGCTCTGGGAACGGGCCCATTGCCTGCTGGGAGCTTTTTCTCCTTTTAACTTCATTGTCAGTAGGCCTTGGGGCTCAGCTCTGGGGAACAATTGAATGGATACCTAGATGGAGGGAGGCCAGAAAATTTCCTGTTATGTAAACTTCCACAAAGAGATCCTGCAGGGACTGCAGTAACACAAAGATAGTTACCGTGACCCGGAATGGTGTAGTAGCTGAAGGCTCCATGCTGGGGCTCCTATCAGAGAGGTTGCTGGGCATGGTGCGCCGCTGCCCCGACCTTTCCTGGGGTGACTCTGCAAACAGAGAATGAAAAATTAAGTGTAAATACAATGTAAGAAAGGCAAGCTGGCATAATGGAAAAGAACATTGAATGGATGGTCCAGAGGAATTGTACCTGTGTCACCTCAAACTTAATGAATCTATTTTCTTATCTATAAAATGGGGGTAATATTCTGCTGGGGCAAATAGTTTTCTCTGTTTCTTCAACTCTCCTTACTAGTTGTGTGAGTTTGGACAAATTACTTAGCATTTCTCCGGCTCAGTTGCCCCATCTGTAAAACAAAGATAAAAATAGCACATACCTCTTAGGGTTGTGTGAGGATCAAGTGAGATAACAAGAAAGGCTTTTGCAAACCTTAAGGCACTATGTTATTGTTAGCTATTATCTCTGAATCTGGCCCCATGGGCTGGCCAAAAGCAGCATGGAGTAGGGGAAAGGGCATGGAACTAAAAGTCCAGATGTTTGCCACTGAATCTGAGCAACTTGCTCCCTCTCAACAGGCTTCAATTTCCTTTTCAGTAACATGATGATAATAACATTAGCACCACTTACCTCACAGGGCCATCATGAGGAAAAGAGGAGCTAACAGACCAAGAAGTACTTTTTGTGCCATCACAATCAAAAATCAACTGAAATGTATAGAACTCTGGAAGGCTAACCAAGCACTCTTTCTACAATGACCCTGTGACTCATGAGGTACAAGCCAGATTCCACTTGCTTACACCATTGGATTTAAGACTTTAAGGAAGAACTTAAAGAACACTTATTCCACTCCTGTAGTTTCACATTCATAGACTCATAGAGGTGAATCCACCTTGCTCAGGCAGTAAATAGAAGAGCCAATATTTGAATCCAAGTATTTTAACTCTAAATGTGGTTCTGCTTCTACCTTGCCTGTACATGGGAAAACAGCTTCAGAAAGTTTCCATGATTTATCCATCACACACAGGCCCGATAAGTATGAGAGCAAGGATCTGAATTCCCTTCCTCTAGACCATTACTATACCTCTGACTTGTACTATCTAAATTTTTTCTCATATTTAATCTATGAGTTTCATCCCCATCATGAGGATCTCTAGATGAGGAAGTCCCTTCTCTGAGACTTAGAATCTGAAGAGAGTGGCTTGGGAGGAGAGGCTAAATGACTGGATGACATAGCCAGAATGTGACACAGGCAAGGGTTCCAACTTAGGAGTCTTAGACTCCAAAGCCACCAAAACCTTCTTCCCACTGCCTCTCCCACCATCAAAATATAAGTAATCTTCATAGCAATAAAGACTTTAAGCTTGACTGGAAGAAAAAGACAAAAGAAATTGTTTCCCCTACCCAGACAGAAACACATAGAAACACACATAACTATATCCAATCACCACATTACTCTGCTCTGAGAGAAGCTTTTTCAAGAGCCTGAGACAGGTTTATTTTGGGAGCTTTCCACACTTCTCGAGCTAATCTCCTGGAACCTGCCTGATGTGGGACTCTAATGACTGCAGAAACAGCTGAGCCTAAGGTTCCAGTTCATAACAGTAACCCACATTTCTATCTTGCTTTGCAGTTTACAAGGCACCTTCCTCTCAACCATCCTGTGAAAGATAGGAAGCACAAGCATCACTATACTTATGGTAATGGATAAGGAAACTGAGTTCCAGAGTGATTCCCAACTCTCCCAAGCACATGTACTAAATCAGGCTGATTCAGTCTGGTCTTCTAAAACCAGAATTTGTCTCACTTTTCCATATTCTTTTTCAGATTTTATCAATGATTCCTAAAAATTTAAAACAGAAAAGATGAATAATTATATCAACTTCCATTTCTACAACATTTTAAAGATTATGAAGCACTCTCCAGGCAACAACCCTATGATGTAGATAGAATTTTACTTCCATTTTACAGGTAAGGAAACTGAAGTTCAAAGACACAAAATAGCATTCCCAGTATCACACACTAAATCAATAATAAGTGTCAGAGCCACAATTCAAACCCAGGGCTCTCCTACTTCCAGTCTAATATTCATAGCATGATGTCTATGGCTAAGAAAGTAAAAGCCACTATAACAGATGTTTTAAGAAGGTAAAAGCCACTGTCAGAAAGGTTTCTTTTCAGAGGATAAACAGTATGAATGAAAGGACCAAGTTATGGCAGGAGGGAATTCCCTGAGGCCCAACCCTGTGTACTGTGGGGAACAGATGGTACTTCATGACAAGGCTAACAAGCCCCAGGTCATCTGGGTGGTCAAACCACCAAATGCCTCGGTCTCTAAGATACTCACCCACAGTTCTGGTGTACCCTGAACCTGAGGTCAATCACAAGTGGGAACCAGGAGGCCACAAATAATTAAAGCTCTAGATCTGGAATCAGAGAAGCTAGGTACAAATTTTGTCTCAAATTTTTATTAACTGTGTGACTATAAGGTTATTCAACCCTGAAAGGTCTGTTTTTTCATTTATAAAAATTGGGGCAACACCTTCTGTACCTACTTCAGAGGCTAAAATAAGATAATCTATGTAAAATGCTTTGTGTGACCTTGGATAAGTAACTTTATTTTTCTATATGTCAGTCTCCTTATCTGTATAACTAAAGGTGAAGAATTAGGGTAGACAACCTCTGAGATCCTATTCAGCTCTAAAGACTATAACAATAATATTTAACCTGTCTCAGTGCGAGGCTTTTGGGTGGCATAAGATTCAGAGTTAGGATTTCCATGTATTGCCCTTCTCCTATTCTATAACGCTCTCCTCAGTCTGTACAAAATGACCCTTGCACCCTAACTATCCCCTAGTTGAAGCCACAATGATATCTCTTAGGGTATGGTTTAGAGGGTAGACCCATTATTTCAGATATGAAGTATGTGTTTTCCTACATGACAAACCCTAAGACCTTACCTCTTAGCCCTTTGGTGCCACTTGTAATGCATAATCAGACAAGGACATCAATCTGTCTGTTGTTCATCATCCATCTTTCTCCCTTAGCATTCAAGTCAAATCAATGTAATAAAACATTTATTAAATATGCTTCCTCTGTTATATTCCTTTGGTCTGTCAGTATGACTTGAAGGTAACTCTGCATTCTATAAGACTATGTCAGCCTAATAACAGCCTGCAAGCAGATCCAGTCCTAGCAATAGACACAGTATACTTGTCAAAGGAGGACCAGCCTAAGTGATCTTAAGTCTATCTCCACAGAGCTGAAGTCATAGTAATCATGAAGATAATCTACAAAGGCATAAAATGATTGTAAGCTGCACTGGGAAGGGAAAACCCAGAAAAAAGCCACAAGTCCTTATCTTACCTTGTAAAAGTCTCCTACTTGATCTTCCTTCCTCAAATCAGTCCCTTTTACATGACTACTAAAAGAATAATACTGATGTACAGATCTGATCATGTCACCTCCTCCCCCTCCAAACTACACTTCTATCTCAAAAAACTCAAGTGACTCCCTATTCCAGAAAATGAAATATAAATTCTTCCATTAGCATTTAAAGGACTTCACCAAAAAAAAAAAAAAAAAAAAAAAAAAAAAAAAAAAAAGGACTTCACAATCTCCAACATTCCTTTGCAGGCTTATTACAAGTTCCTAGCTAAAGCTAGCTGCTTTCACAAAGCAGTGAAATTCAGCTGATCAGTCAGCCAGTCAACAAGCATTTATTCAGTGTTTACTATAGGCCAAGCACTCCGGATAAAACATAGTCTCTGCCTCAAGCAGCACACATTTTAATAGAGGAAACAACACGAGAACACGTACACACAAGATGTATACAGAGTAGATGGAAGGTTATATGAGAGAGGAAAATATTGGCTAGCTGCAGAGGAAATGGAACAGGCTTCCTACCCAAAGTAGAACTGGAGCTGAAACTTGAAAGAAGCCAGAGAATCTGAGGTGAAGATAAGAAAGGACAATATTTCAGACATGGGGAACAGTTGCAAAGGCATAGAAATGAAAGATGGGAATATTGTGCTTGACGAACATCAAGTGGGGCAGTGTAGCTAGATCATTGTGTATGTGTGGGGAATAAAAGACAGGAATACTACTAGAAAGGCAAGAAGGGGTCAGGTGATAAAAAAGTTTAAATGCCAAACAGGGGAATTTCTATTTGATCCTCCCTCCCAGGCAGCCTCGGCTTAGTAAAAAATCCCTAGACCATGATTAATCACTTAGAAGAGCCACAAACCTTCCAGATCTCTGAATGATGACATGGATGACCTAGAAACAAGTGAAACCCCTTTCTTGACAAGAGGATTAACAGCATCTTCCCAGATGGAACTGATTTGTGGCAGTCACATCATCCCTATGATCCAATATGTCCAGATTAGCCCAGATAGAGCAGAGGAACAACAGTTTCAAATCAATATCTACTGGCTCTCCCTTGGCAAAATGTCAACTGTCACCCTATAAGCTGGAAAACTTGAATTCTTCCAGGATCCAGATCTATAGTAGTGTCTGTCCTCCTTTTAAAAATGTCCACTAAAATTACAGAATGTAATTACACGTCAATCAATCAAGCAGAATAAACAATTATTTTGTGGCAGGCACTATGACAAGGATAGGAGATACAAAGAAAGGCAAAATTACAATAATAATTCCTGCCTCCAAGAAGCTTACACACTAAAGGGAGAGAAATAATATAAATTCAAAAATACATACAAGATATATGCTAAGTAGAAGGAAAGTGACTACTTATGCTAAGTAGAAGGAAAGAGAGGAAGCTCAAGTGACTGGGGAGATGCCAAAGATCTGCAGAGGATGCTTGAGTTAAGACTTGATATCAAGAGGTAGAGGTGAGGAGGCAGTGCCTTCCAGGCACAATGGATCACTCAGACCACTTGTGCCAAGACAAGGAACTGGGACAGGAATGTCATGTGTGAGGAACAAGCAGAAAGGCCACTGCAGCTGGATCATGGTGTGTGTTCAGGTTTTTTGGCTAAGAAGATCAGAAATGTAGAAAGGCTCCACATTGTTAAGAGCTTTAAACACCCCCCAAAAAAGGGATTTTATATGTGATACTAGAAGTAACCCATCAAGTGCTATAGGAATTTATGGAGTTGAGGACAGAGGGTAAAGATATGGTCAGCACATTTGGAAACTCACTGTGGCACCTGTATAGAGTTGGAATGGGAAAAGATGTAAGGCAATGAGAAAATTATTTCAATAGTTGCAATTGAGGGCTGGTTGGAGTGGGAGGGTCATTTTTGTACAGACTGAGGAGAAGGGGACTACATGGAAATTCTAACTCTAACTCTCTCATGCCACCCAACAACCTCACACTGAGACAGGTTAGATACTTATCGTATTTTGTCTTTAGAGCTGAGTAAGATCTCAGAGATTATCTAGCCCAACTCTTTTCCTCCCTCAGTTACACAGATGAGGAGACTGAGATAGAGAGAAATAAAATTCCTTGTCCAAGGTCACACAAATAACTTTATATAGGTTATCTTATTTTAGTCTATAAAGAGAAAAGAGACAGAAAGACACACAGAGAAGAGATACTGAGACAAAGAGATAGAGCTTATACATGTGTGAGTTGTTTTGAAAATGGCACCAAGGTTGCAAGCCTGATAGACTAGAACAACAGTATAAGAAAAGTTCAGAAGAAGGAGTATCAAAGATGAAGATCCAATTAAGGGACCATTGGGTATGCACCATAACTAATGGTGGTCATCCAGCCTCTATTTGAAGACCTACGTAGTAAGGGGAAGCCCATTACTTCCCAAAACAGCCCTGTCTGCTTTTGAATAGTTTTGTTCATTAGAAAGTCATTTCTTATAATTAATAAGTCAATCAACAAGCATTAATGAAGGACCTGTCTCCCTACAGTAAAAAGCTTCCAGCCCCTAATCCAACTTCCTTTCTTTGGGACCAAATAAAACAGACTTAATCCTTCTTCCATAACAGTCATTCAAATACTTGAATCCTTCCAAATCTCATCCTAATTCCCCTTTATACCTTAAATATATACCTGATGGGGGCAGCTAGGTGGCGCAGTGGATAGAGCACCAGCCTTGAATTCAGGAGGACCCGAGTTCAAATCTGATCTCAGACACTTAACACTTCCTAGCTGTGTGACCCTGGGCAAATCACTTAACTCCAGCCTGGGGGGGGAGGGGAAATATATATATATATATATATATATATATATATATATATATATATATATATATATATACCTGACAAGTTGGAAATCTTTCTCTGAATTGTTTACTATCTCAAGTTTACCAGTGTACCTGTGACTGATGATGTCCTTTTGTAATCATACATGTCTCTAAATAATACTTTTTAGGCTGTTTTCATGTATGTCATCATTGTGTACACACATGTATATATCTATGTGTACAGTGTGTGAGTACTATAAATATGCAAATGTATACATGTGTGGTTGCATGTATGTGTATACACACAAGTAGAGATAAATTGGTAGATAGATAGATAGATAACCTTTCCATGATTGGAAACATTGTAAAAGCTCATCTTAAACAAGTTATCATAGTAAGCACTTTAAAGACAAAAACTATATGATTATTTATCTTTTCATATCCCAAGTTTAGCGCAAGCTTTCATATACAGCAGATGTAAAACAAACCTCTGAACTGAATAGACAATTCAAGGCTTTTTTTCAAAGCTTCTCTGCTGGAACTCTATCTTTCCAGAAATCAGCAAGAGTCAGGATCACTAAACGTCTTTATTCTAGATCTTTACCTTCGCCTCCAACGCCCGGTCACGAGTGCAAGTGAGCGTGAGTTCCACCACCCAAGTTTCTCTTGCTCCTCCCACACACGTCACTTCCCCCTCTTTGTCCCACCAATCAAGTCAGCACAGAACAGCTGGGGAGGGTCAACCTTAAACAAGTTAATAGGGAACCGTCCAATTGGCAATTAGTCTCACGTGCTTCACCATCCAAGTGCATTGCTCAGTTCTAGCCCTTTACATCTCCCGCTTTCTTTTGTTTTAGACCACAGGAGGTCGCGCCATCCCTGACCTTTCAGGGAGATGAGAACCCCAAAAAGGACGTGATCACGCCCCCCCTGACTTCTCAGGAGGGGAGATGAAAGCACTAAAAAGGAGATAATCACACCCTCCCTGACATCTCAGGAAGGGAGATGAGAAGCACCAAAGAGAAGTGGGGATTTGCTAGCGGGTTTCTGGATTGAAGGGCCTTATTAGAGACAAGTATGCACAAACCCATCAGCATGGGAGTTATTACACAAGCACATAGCAATAACGCAGAGGCTATTAGTGGTGACTCTCCCCACAGTCAGTGCAGACTCGATGTGGTGTAACAAACAGGAATTGTACATGCAAATAGTGACATAACAAACAATATAAATCAACATGGTATTGTAAGAGATTTCCAGAAGTCCTAGAAGGAGGGTATGTAGACACCAGACACACATACCCCTTCTTCAGCAACCAAGAAATAGTCCAAAACCAATCTATTGTCCATTGCTTCACTGTTAGGGAATCCAATGATCCCCACAAGTTTTTGAAATCCCACATCAGTCTTTTTATATGTTAGGGAATCCAATGATCCCCACAAGTTTTTGAAGTCCAGCAACAGTCTTATGATGCCTCAGAGAATCCAATGATTCCTGAGGACTTTTCAGTCCTACAATAGTCTTATGATGCCTCAGAGAATCCAATGATTCCTGAGGACTTTCAGTCCTACAATAGTCTTATGATGTCTCAGAGAATCCAATGATTCCTGAGGATTTCAGTCCTACAATAGTCTTATGATGTCTCAGAGAATCCAATGATTCCTGAGGATTTCAGTCCTACAATAGTCTTATGATGTCTCAGAGAATCCAATGATTCCTGAGACTTTCAAGTCCTACAATAGTCTTATGATGTCTCAGAGAATCCAATCATTCCTGAGACTTTCAAGTCCTACAATAGTCTTATGATGTCTCAGAGAATCCAATGATTTCTGAGGATTTTCAAATCCAACAGTTTTTGATGTCCATGGGTCAAACGCCATAACTGCCAGGTTCTTTCAGTGGTGGGCACAGTCAGCAACGGAACCACCCGATGTTTCTTGGGCCTTCTCCTTCGTTTCAAGGGTCTGCTCTGTCTCTCTCCGATGGACAAGGCGAATACGGCTCGTTGGCACCCATCTGATTCCTTCTCCATCTGTAGAGATACAAGCAAACCCTCTCCCCCAAGCAGTTAACCTATCTGGTCCCTTCCATTCACCACTTTCTGGGTCTCTCCACATCACTTGGCGATTATCTAAAGACAATGGAGCTGCTCGCACTGGACACTGCCCTTCCGGTGGGTTATAAAACCTGTCTGCTGGAGCCAGTGCATCTTTGTCAAAAATTAAAAAATTAATGGTATAGAGAACTAAATTTAGAAGTTCTCTAGGGTTACCCGTGGCTCCCCCTTTCTTTTGTTTTTGGAGGAGTGTCTTAATATCTCTGTTTCTTCTCTCTACTATTGCCTGCCCTTGAGGATTAAAGGGTATGCCCGTGGTGTGTAAAATCTTATACTGTGCACAAAAGTGTGTAAAATGTTTAGATGTATATGCAGGTCCATTGTCTGTTTTTATTGCTTGTGGCACGCCCATAATTGCAAATGCTTGTATAAGGAATTCAGTGACCACTCGGGCTGTCTCTTTTGCTGCTGGTATTGCAAATGTGAATCCTGAAAAGGTGTCTACCACGACATGGATAAAAGATAGACGACCAAAAGATTTATAATGGGTCACATCCATTTGCCAAATTTCATTAGGTCTCAAACCACGAGGGTTCTTCCCTGGAGGGAGTGTAGGAGCATGGAAAGGAAGGCAAGCTGTACAGGCTTTTACTATGCTCCTAGCTTCTTCTCTTGTTATTCCAAACTGCAAACGTAAAGCTCGGGCAGCCTGATGATATTTAGAATGAGACTCTTGTGCTTCTTGAAATAAAGGAGTACTGGCCAGCATGGTTAGAAGGCTATCTGCCTTTGAATTACCATCAAAAATAGGACCTGGAAGTCCACTATGGGAGTGGACATGCAAAATATAAATCTTACCCGGATGCTTTCTCACTTGCTCTTGAAGCTCTTTAAAGAGCTGATATATATTGGAGGCTACAAATTTTATTTGGGCTGTGGCAATTCTTTGTACCACACCTACTGAATAGGCTGAATCAGATATTATATTTATGTCTCCCGGATAATAAGCAAGAGCTAGAATGATTGCATACAATTCATTCTGCTGAGTGGACTGAAAAGGAGTTCTGATAACTCTCTTTATGGTTAAGTCACAAGAATACACAGCACAAATATTATGTTTGGATGCATCTGTAAAGATAGTTGGTCCTTTAAGAGGAACTTTAGAAACCTTTTCTTCAAGAATCCATTGCCAATTATGTAGCAGTCTGGTTATCTTTAATGGAGACCCGTGTGCAAAATTTGGAGCCATGGTTAATAAAATTTGCCACTCTGGGATGGTTTCGCAGCACACATTAACTTGTGCATTAGTATAAAAGGTATATATCTTGTCAGGTCTTGTCCCAGATAATTGTACTGCTCGTTTAATGGCCTTTAATAAAATTCTAGCCACAAGCACTGGGTAAGGAATAAGGCTTTGTTCTGGTTGTGCTGGGAGGTTCACCCACTCTATCACACTGTCTCCTTGATGAAGGACTGCTGTGGGGGCCTCTTGTGTAGCAAAAACTGATATTTCCAAGGGTTTTTGAGTGACTCTTTCAACCACATTGGATAAAGCCAGTTCAACTTGTCTCAAAGCCTCTTGAGCTTCTTTTGTAAGCTGGCGTGGTGAATTTAAAGCACTGTCTCCCCTTAAAATGTCATATAATGGTTGCAATTGACAGGTAGTCAAACCTAGCACGGGACGCATCCATTGGATATCTCCTATCAATTTCTGGAAGTCATTTAAGGTGTTTAGCTTCTCTGTTCTTAAGGAGAGTTTTTGTACTGTAAGCACCTTAGGATATACTTCATATCCTAAATATTGAAAAGGAGCATGTCTTTGAATCTTTTCTGGAGCTATGTGCAATTTATAATTCCTTAGTGTTTCTATGGTTTTTTGTAGACATGCTTCTAACATTTGTTCCTCAGGTGCACATCCCAATATATCATCCATGTAATGTAATAACATTACTTTTGGAAATGCTTTTCTTACTGGAGTAAGAGCAGCAGCAACATACATTTGACACATAGTAGGGCTGTTTTTCATTCCCTGTGGCAAAACTGTCCATTCATATCTTTTATAAGGCTCAGCTAAGTTAACGCTGGGCACTGAAAAGGCAAATCTTTTCATATCCTCCTTATCTAGAGGGATAGAATAGAAACAATCCTTAATGTCTATAACCCACAGAGGCCATTCTCTAGGCAACTGAGTAGGAGATGGAAGTCCAGGTTGAAGAGTTCCCATAGTTTCCATCTGTTCATTTACCTTTCTTAAATCAGTCAACATCCTCCATTTTCCAGATTTCTTTTTTACAACAAATACTGGGGAATTCCAAGGACTTAGAGAAGGTTGTAAGTGTCCTTGATCAAGTTGTTCCTGTACTATATCTAGTAAGGCCTGAATTTTATTGTTATCTAAGGGCCACTGTTCTATCCACACTGGTGTATCAGTTTTCCACTGGATAGGAACAGGTGAAAGTGTTGGCAGGCCTTCAACAGCAGCCCTGCCTAAAAAACCGAAGTACTCATTTTTAACCCTAATTGTTGTAAAATGTCTCTTCCCCACAGATTGATGGGGATTTTTTCAACTATAAAAGGAGTAAAAATTCCTGTTTCACCTTCAAATACCCATCTTAAAGGGGTAGCACTAACTTCAGCTGCTATTGATCCTCCTACCCCAGACATGTAGGTGTCTGCCTTAGTCTTTGGCCAGTGACTGGGCCAGTTGGCACCTCTAATGACTGTGCGATCTGCACCTGTGTCCACCAGTCCTTCTAATGCTATGCCATTTATATAGATGGTGAGCATAGGTCGGTCAGCTGTCACAGCTGCTGTCCAGTATATTCCTGGGTTTTTCTGCTTGGAGTCCGAACATGGGTGACTGTCACCAGGTTGCTTATTAGGAGTCTGTATCAATAAACCCGATGCTACTACTTCCCCTGGTTGATAAGTCACACATTGTCTCCCTGTGTTAGTGACTGGGATATTATCTACACATTCCCCAGTTTCCCACATCAGTGTATGAATGAACACTGTCTTGTAAGTACTCTCAGGAGGTGAAATGGTCAAGCCTACTGTGCCTGGAGGCAAGGGATCCATAGGTTGGAGAGGAACAGATTTCACCTCTCCAGGGGGTATCTCAATTGTCCCAGCTGCATACAACTCTATCCTCCCTAATTGTAGTCCCTTTCTCCCATCATGTTGCTTCCTGGCTGACTGATTGTGTAATCCCTTTCTCCCCTCAGATGGCTTCCTTGCTGATTGGTCATGTCTGGGTATTGGACTTGGAGGCACTCTCTGGGTGTGGCATCGGCTGCCATCATGCCCCAAGTGTTTTTTGCTTGGGGCCCTGGAGCTGGGCCCCTCATCCCGTTTCCCTGAATCAGTCTACACTCTGAGGCCCAATGGAGTCCTCTGTTGCATTTTGGACATGGGGTTTTGGGTCTTGTTCTCCAAGCCTGTCTTCTCACTCTGTCTCTGTGCCAACATTGAGCTTTCAAATGGCCTACTTTACCGCATTGAAAGCATTGACGAGTCTCTCGGGAAACCCCTTGCCAAAAGGGATCCTGTCTCCCCATGTTGGGATCTTGGGAAGTCTGCACCATAGCCTGGCTATAAAAGGTATTTGTGCCCATTGCGGCACAGCGTCTTATGATCTCCTCTAAAGGAGCATCCTTACGTAGTCCTAGTATAATCCTTCTACAAACCTCATTGGCATTGTCTCTAGCAAGTTGCCTCACCAAAGTGTCTGTTACTTCATTTTCACCATTTGCCTGTATGACAGCTGTCTGCAAACGTGCCACAAAATCAGCAAAAGGTTCATTTGGTCCCTGTACAATTTTTGTGTAGGTCTCACCCTTGTAGTTTTTACTGGGGAGAGAAGCCCATGCTTTGATAGCAGCAGCAGCAATTTGCTCAAATGCTGTTATGGAGTAATTAATCTGTACCAAAGCGTCTGCATAAGAACCTATACCCATTAGTAGGTCATAGGTGATGGAAGTATTAGCTGCATTTTGACTATTTTGTTGGGCTTGAATTCTACAGAGCTCAGTAAATTCAGAAAGCCACAACAAACTTTGTCCAGGTTCTAAGCACACTTTTGCAATGACTTTCCAGTCACTAGGTGTTAAGGTTTCATAAGCCAAATTGTGTATTAACATTTTAACATAATCTGATGTAGCCCCAAAGACAGTGCAAGATTTTTTCAGGTTTTTAAGGACATCCATATTAAAAGGAGCATATCTTCTACTCTCTTGACCTGCAGAATTACGCTGTTGAATCACGGGAAAAATTTGAAGTTTGAAATCATTATCTACTTCTTTTCCATTTTCAATTGCTTCAATAAGCCCTCTTTCTAATCTAGTTACAGGAGTGGGCAGTTGTTGGGAGGGGGGGCTCTGTGTGGGAGGAGGGGGGGGCGCTGATGAGGTCACCGCCCCTCCTACTACTCCTCCTCCCTCCGTCCCTGAAGGTGGAGTGGATGTGGGTTGATCAATAATCTGCTCTCTAGGTGGGGTTGAAATTTCTTCAGGACAATCAGAGTCTACACCCTCAGATTCCTCATTCAAATCCCCTTGCCCTCTGGCAATGTCCTGAGTTTGCCTATCTTCTATCTTTTGTTCCTCACGCTTCCTTCTCTGAGCCTTTTTAGAACTCTTCCTTCTTCTAAACTCTTCTTGATAGCTTAAGTCTAATAGAATCAAGTTGTATAGGTAAAATACCTCTGGGAAAATTTGACAATTCCCATTTTTTGAGTAAAATTCTTTCATTTCAAGTCCCACTAGCTTCCATTTATCTATACGTAGTTTTTCTTCATTTAAGAACCAAGGGGACGTGCGAATCAATGAGTGTATGAGATTATTCATTTGTGGGATGGGAACAAGTAAACTTTTCTCATCAATTATCTTAATTATATCCTCTATAGCATTGCTAGATGAGGCAGGGGCTGGGGTTGGAGCAGGGTCAGCTGAGGCCCAGGATTTACCTAACATCTGCCCCATCTCAGTTACTAGAGATTGCTGATTTAGTCCTTAACAAGGTAAGTTCCTTATTTCTATTAGAATACTCACCTAATCTCCTGGTCACAGGAGGACTTCGGTGGAAGTAGGGTGCCAGCCACACGTTGGACGCCAAATGCTGGAACTCTATCTTTCCAGAAATCAGCAAGAGTCAGGATCACTAAACGTCTTTATTCTAGATCTTTACCTTCGCCTCCAACGCCCGGTCACGAGTGCAAGTGAGCGTGAGTTCCACCACCCAAGTTTCTCTTGCTCCTCCCACACACGTCACTTCCCCCTCTTTGTCCCACCAATCAAGTCAGCACAGAACAGCTGGGGAGGGTCAACCTTAAACAAGTTAATAGGGAACCGTCCAATTGGCAATTAGTCTCACGTGCTTCACCATCCAAGTGCATTGCTCAGTTCTAGCCCTTTACACTTCTCCCTGTCCTGTCCCCTCTCCAGTTTTCTGTCCTCTTTCCTCTGAGGGTCTAGAGTCTTCCTATTAGGGAGACAAGAAACTGACAAATTCTGTAAATGAAATAGCGGCTTCCCTTTGTGGTTCATAAAGGGTAAAATAAGGTATTCAATGTCACACGGTCCCCTGTGGCTGAGGCAAAACTAAGGAAATGACAACGTTCAACCCAAAGATACGCAATGTCAATGAAAAGTGGTAAAACCACTAAATTAAGGATTAGGAAACATGGATATAAAAATATGGCTTAGCTAATAACTAGCAATGTGACCTTGAGAAAAAACATTTTCCCTCTCTGGGCTCCAGTTTTCTCATCTGTAAATTGAAGGTATTAGAATAGATGTCATCTCAGAATTATCATTTTAGTCTTTCCAGCATTAACAAACTGAGGAAGCCAGAATTCTAAGCTTAATTATCGTTTGGTTCAGTAACCTTCAAACAGAAGAAAATTCTGTTACCTAGCAAAAAGTAGTCTGTATTATTTAGCTAGTCATCTCATTTGGACTGCTTAGGGCACTGTGCATGATTAATGGGCCCAATCTCACTCCTGGATAAATAACTGGTACAACAACATTGTCTTTGTTGAGGCAACAAAGTATCTCTCACGTTTTCACTTAGGGGCAAGAACTTGAGTAGGATAGAGAAATCCCAAAGACAGCCTGAGAAGAAGCTGCTTTCACCAACTCTTCCCTTAATGGGGCATTTTATAAATGCTCTAGGCCACTGAGAGGATGGTGAAAGGAATCCTTCATGGCTGTGTGTATACACACATTTGCTTCATAAAGTCATAAATTTGAATCTGGAAAGAGCCTTGGAGGTGATTTAGTCCAGTCTCCTCTTTTTTACAGAAGAGGAAACGGAAACCAAGATCACATGAGTATTAAGTGGCAGAGCTGGAATTCTAATCCAGGTCTGCAGATGCCAAAACCAGCACACTTTCCCATCCATATCTCTACACAGTTGACATGCTACCTCATCCTGTCCCAGTCCACAATTTATAGGAGTGACTCTGGGCACACAGAACTTTATTTTTCCACCTTTCTAAGGCACAAGGGACTTAGAATATAATATCATGTATTATGTTTATCTGTGTTTGTGTCTAATTCCCCTAATAATCTGTGACCTTCTCAAAGGCAGAGAATGTGTCATCCCTAAATCTTGACTCTTTCTCCAGCATTCGGCACAAGTCTCTGCATACAAAAATAATTCAATATTCATTTGTGAATGAACAAATGACTGGCAAGCACAGTAGCCTGCCTTAATTTGGGAGAAGTTCAGCTCTTGTTTAGGAAATTTCATTGAAACACATGTTGCATTCCTTCATGAAAAGAAAGCTGGATGATCTTTGCCAAAAAGCTTGGTTTATAACCATTACGTAGGATAGATCCACTGCTCTGATTCAGAGCTTAATGAGGGACACAAGGTTTTAGAAACTTTTTAAAGACATAAGCACACTTGAACAGGAATCAGCTGATTCCTGGCCAGTGTTTACAAAGCAGCAAAGCTCATTTATTCTAGGAACTCAGGTGATGCCATTTAATAAAAATATTTCAAAACCTTTGTGATTTTATTGCAAAAGATACACATGGCCCTTCCTGACCCAGGTTGGCCTCAAGGCACCAAAGCATGATAGCTCCAATCAGGACTCACACTTCAGTAGTATAGCCTTCAAAGAGTAATTTCCAAGATGCCATATGATAATAGAAGAATAACTTTGCTGGAAGATAATAATGCAATTGTTAGGAGGGTTAGTGCAATGGATAGATAAGAGTTCCAGGTCTAGAGTTAGAAAGACTCATCTTCCTGAGTTCAAATCTGACCTCAGTGTGACTCTAGATAAGTCACTTAACCCTGTTTGCCTCAATTTCTTCATGTAAAATGAGCTGGAGAAGGAAAAGGCAAATAATCCAGTATCTTTGCCATGAAAACCCCAAATGGGATCATGAAGATTCAAGACTGAAAAAGTGACTGAACATCAACATCAACAAAATAATATCACCAGTCATTTATAGTTTTGAATTCTCACCTCTATTACTCCATCTGTCAAGGAAAACTGATGAAGTGGAAATAGCATAGGTTTGGAACCAAAAGACTTGAGTCCAAATGCTGACTCGGGCAAGTCCTTTAATGTATCTAGACATTTGGCTTTCTCACCTATCAGATCAAAAGACTGAATGGGATGACCTCCAGAATACTTTCAAGTTCTGAATTGTATGTTGCTATGATCAGGTCTTCCCAGTGTCCCTATATTTGGAATGCCTCTCTTCCTCCTATCTATCCCCACAATGGTCATGGATTAAAATAAGTGTAAATAGTTATTGTTTTTCTGTTTTGGCTAGAAACTGTAAAGGTCTTTCCTTTGAGAATGATATTTTTGTGATAATAAATTGGACCATCTTGTGTCTCATTTCTTACCAACTCTAAGTTATTGAATGGCTCTTGCCAAAGACAAACTGAGGTCTGGTTAAGACTTTAATTTAGAAAGGCCAAGGTCATCAGTCCTCTTGACTTTTGTCTTGCCACTGGACTCTAGAGGAGAGAGCAGGGCTGAAGATTCTTCATGGTTCTGCCTCACTTAAATCTAATTCATAAGCAAGTCAAGGTATCACTCATGATATCACTGGTCCTTTTTGAAAATGAAGGACCACTACCACCACCACTATCAATTGCCATCTCTCTCTAGTCTCTTTCTGATCCTTTCAAACTCCCTTCTCTAAAAAGACCTTCTGATCCTGCTTCAGATGAAAATGCCCATTCTTTCATCTAATCTCAAAGCTTTTTCTCTACCTCATGCATTTTTCCTAATCTAATTTATGCTTTTTATGTATTAAAGCGCCTCCTCTCTCTCTCTCCTAGACTGCAATGTCCACATAACAGGAAACCTTTCTCTATCTACCCCAGTTTCTAGCAGAATTCCTGATGCTGGATCTCTTCTAGCCCACTGGGTACTACTTACAAAATCAAAGAATCTCAGGATCCTAAAATTATAAAATTTTAGAGCCAGAAAGGATATTAGAAATGATTTTGCCCAAACTACTCATTTTACAAATAAGTAAACTGAGGCAAGGAGTGCCTTACTCAAGGAACCAGTAAAAGGGGCATGTAGTATAGTGGAAGGAATAAGAGATTTGGAATACTCATAATACTCCCAAAGTATCTGGGTTTAAATTCCACCTCTGTTTACTCATTACTTTTATTCTTGGGGCCTATTCTCAGTATTATTTCATCCATATACAGTGCTTCTACATTCTTTAGCCATATGCACACTTTCCAATATGTCCGTTGGGGAGCCATTCTTTCCCATCATGTGGCACTCGCTTCCTTCCCTCTCCCCCCACCTACCTCTCTCTGGCTGAGCACAGATATCTTTCCTTTCATAATATTATAGGATTTGGGGTTGAAATTGAGGGTCTCAGACCCAATAATATAATATAACCTCATTTTAAAGATAAACTGAGGCCTAAAGGGGGAGATGTCCTGTCCAAAGAGAATGGAGCAAGGAGGACCTTCATTTGACCATTGGACAAATTGAAGCCCAAGAGGATTAGAATCAGTATCTCCGTTTCTTACCTAGGTTGTGGCAGGGACAGAGTTAGAAACCATTGCATAGCAGTCCCTTCATTCTTGTTGAAGTAAAAGAACAAATGAATGAGTTCATCATTCAGACCCTTGAGAGACAGGGTAAGGATTGTTAACTTCATTTGAAAGATGAGAAAAATGAAGCAGTGCACAGCCATATGCATCTGCCTTGGGTTTATCTTACAACATATTGCAGCTGATGGTCACTGATGGGCCAGGGTCCAACATGAGCCCAAGAGACTAGCTAATGTTCCATGTAAAGTCAAATGCCAGCAGCACCTGCTTGAGGCTGATTTGCATTTTGGACTGTGTCTTCATCAAATGACCTGGGACATTAACCTCTTTGCCAAAGGACTCTCTGCTGTTTGGGATTATGCTGAACTTTAGCCAGCACATCTGGCTAATGCTGAACATGGGCCTATTGGGAAATATTGGCCATAACAAAATAGAAATATAGGCATGTGTGGCACATGGGGATAAACAGTCTTCTCTGAGCACACCAGCACATCTTCTTTTGTCTCCCTTCTCTCATAGAATTTCTAGCATATCTATATAATTTAATAAATAATTCTTCTCTGATTCATAGAAAGCCAAGATGAAGCTTAGAGGTCATCCAGTCTAACCCTTTCATTTTATAGATAAAGAAAACTGAGGCCCAAAGAGAAATGACTTATTCAATGTTATTTAACCAATTATTGGCAGAACTAACTTGAAGTTAAAATAAAGAAGAAATACATTTCAACCTTCATCTGCCCAGAGACAGTCCTAACAAAAATAAATAAATAAAATAAAATAAACTCAGTTTCATGTAAATGCTGCTAGTTCCGTTGCCATGGATACCCCCTAATCATGAAGAATGACTGTTACTAGTTGCTATAGCAACCTGGAGGCCTCATGAACATCCTGTAATTCTAGTCCACACAACACATTTCAGTTTATGGGCACTGCCCACAGCTGAGGGTTTGAGAACAGTGGAAAGGGCTGCCCTTCTCGTCCCCCAAGAAGAAGTCGACCTTTAGGGTGTTATTGCAGGAGAGGAAAACATGGACAATATAAGACAGAGGCTGGAACCTAAGGTGTCCAGGGGGTGAAAAATGTTGATAATGTTCAGCTGATTACCACCCACCTGATCATCAGGAATAGGAGGAACAGAGAGGAGAGCAGGGCTGAACCATTGACTTTTCTTGTGCCTTTGGAAATCCACATAACTTCTCAGTATCACTGATCATAGAGAGTTAAAAATGATGACCTTGGAGTCAGGAAGACTGAATTCAACTCCCAATGGAGTTGCTAATTTGCTATATGACCATGGAAAAATCATCCCCTCTCTCTAAATTGCAAAAATGCTGCTCTTGTCAAATGAAGTCAAATAAAGATGATTGCTTCCAACTTTAAAGAAATCTATATTAGCTGCCCTACAGGGACCTAAACTTACCCCATGCAATTCAACATTTTTATCAGCAATTTCAATGGGTTTTGAAACACATGCTTGTTAAATCTGATGTTGACTCCAAGGGATTGCTAATACACGTGATGACAATCAAGATTCAAAAAGATCTTAATAGACTACAACTCTTAACTAGGCAGCTTGGTGGAGCAACCCAAGTTCAAATCTCTCTTCAGACTTTTACTAGCTGCATGACCCCAAGCAAATCATTTAACATCCCTTAGCCTTAGTTTCATCACCTGTAAAAATGTGGATAATAATAGCACCTACATCACTGCATTGCTGTGGACACCAAATGATATATTTCTGAAAGCACTTAACTCAGCACCTGACGTAGTAGGAGCTATATAAATGTTTATATTTCCTCCCTTGTTTCCTTAGCCAGCTAGAATTAGATGAAATACAATGGGGATGTGAATAACAGCAAAAATAACAGTACCCGCTGATAGAATGCTTTAAGATTTGTAAAGTACAATATAAATTTTCTCATCATCCTCCAAAGTGGGTGCCATTATAATCCATCCACACTTTATAGAGAAGGAAACAGGCTGAGAAGTTTAGTGATATGTGAAGGGTCACACAGTTCATAAATATTTGAGGCAAGATTTGAACCCCTGAATCTTAAATCCAGCAACTTTTATCTATTGTACCACCTCGTAGTGGGGAGTAAATGTAAAATTTAATAACAGCACCTACTTCATAGGTTTGTTGTGAAGCTCAAATAAAATAAAGTTTGTAAATTGCTTAGCACAGAGCCTGGCATGTAGGAGGTACTATATAAATGCGTATTCCATTCCAATCCACCAGGAAAGTGAAAGGATTGCGAATATGTCATATGAGGATCAGTTCAAAGTGGGCAAGTTCCAATTATGAGATTCTGTCATATTCTGAGATTGTCTGGTTCTAAAAGGAACAGAGAATGAAACACTTCAGGAATATTCTCATTCCACATTTGAAAAGACCTTCTGTGAGAGGCTGACTGGGGCAACTTTATCTCATTTTTAATGCCCTAGTAATTCCCTGGTGCCTTCTCTGATGGGGCTAACAAGAATTTAGGAAAACAATCTTGAATCACAGTAAGAGAACAGAACCCATTCTAGCTAGGATCTTGATTCCCTTCAGGAGTATTGCTCCTCCCTTTTCTCCCACCTGTATCTTAATTCTCGGAATACTGGGTATAGAGCCAGGAAGAGATGGAGGGCAAGAACTCCTAAAAGCTAGTATTATCATTTCTAGACCTATCCTATTAGAATCAAGATTATACCCTGTGATTAGCCCCCTTACACTCAGTGATGAATGGATAATAATAATAATTAATATTTAGTATAATAATACCTTACAGTTGTATAGTATTTCTAACTTTGCAAAGCATCTTCATAGCTATTATCTCATTTGATCTTGAGGCACAAAAAGGTTGTGACTGGCCTAAAATCACACAGTAAGCTAGGGGCAGAGTAAGGACCCAACTTTGGTCTCCTTTACAGAGGACTTTTGGCCTGGGCCACCAGCTCATGAGTTCTGACTTTCAATGGCTACAGAATAGAGTCATACATAGATTTTTGAAGTAAAAGGGACCAGAGATCAATCCACTTGACTTTATTCATTTTATAGATGGATATACTGAAACACAGAGATGTAAAGAGACTTGTCCAACTAACTTGCTCTAGGACATTAGGAAAGGCAGGCTCTCTCTCCCAGCTAATTTACTCTGTTAAGTAAATAGATTATGGACTCTTCCCCCATCCAACTTTAACAGTCTTCATTCTACCAGACTCAGGGATCTAATCTCAGCCTTGTATAACCACTGAGATCACACATTCTCTTTCTGGAGTATGAGAGAAAATATCTCATGTATCCATTCTTCCTAATTCCTTCTAACAATGAAAACCCCAATCCCAATGTTTTTCTGCTAGGTACCTCCTCCCTAGCTGTGGCTCTGAGACCTCTCACCCTGAGCTCCTCAATTCAGCCTTTTCAGTTTCACAGAGGCATGTGTTAGCACATCAAATCCAAGTCTGGGAAGAAAAAAGCCAGTCTCACAGCCAACACTGACACTGTCAGAAAGAGAAAAGAAAAGGAGAAGCAAAGGCTAATAGGGTTTCTTTGGGAAAACACAAGCCCCAAACTGTTTCTCAGGCAGCCAGGGAGAATGCAAAGTCAACAGAGGAAGAATGGGACAGGCAAGAGACGGATGCTCAAAATGAAAAACTGTTGCATGAGGGGCAGCAGTGAAATGGAAAGATTACTACTCCCAGAATCTGGAGACCTGGATTCAAACCTTGGCTCTGTCCCTTACTAGGCTATGTGACTTTAAAAAAATCCTTTGACCTTCACATGTTTATTTTTCTTCTGCAAAAGGGGTACAACACTTGCAATACCTATTTTTAAAGGGAGGAATCGTAAATTGTAAAGTACTGAATAAATAGGGTCATTTATTAATGTGGTTATAATTTCACTAGGATTTACGGTCTCAGCACCCACTGTTTCAAAGATTCTAATTGACATAACTGGCATAATCTGTAAGTTTTTTTTTTCTTCCCACACACATATGACTCATCTGCTACACAGAGCCAAGAATAATATTCTAAGGATTGAAAAAATATACATATGTGTTGTGCATCTACACACATATATATACATGCATATTTTTTCTGCTTCTTTCTCCTCCATCCTGTCTCTCCTCACCTCTTCCCACCTCTCTCCTTTTATCCTTCACCTTTAACTGCCCCTTTCTCCCTCTTCCCTTCTCCCTTCTTGCCCCCAATCTATCTGCCTGGCTGGCTGTCTGGAGCTATTGAGATCTCCCTCACTTCCATGTTTAGGCAATCAAATCAGAGGAAATACTGCCACCAAGGTCTGCTTTAAAACTCATGGCCATATGGGCTGATTTTGGACAGATAATTAAATATTGAACAAATGTTGCAGGGCCTCCTCTGGAGTGTAGTGTCTAAAAATAGCTTCTCTGCCCTGGCATAGCTCTGGAGTACAAGCACCATGCTCCCTCAATCCTCAATCCCTTCCTTGGATATTCCCTCCCTACAGCTACAAACGATTCCATTTCAGTGTTAACTGGGGGTTTGGGGGAGGGGAGGAGGGAAGTAGGATAGGAGTTAGAGGAAAGACTACATGGGACCCTCCCTAAAGGAAAACAAAACCCCAATTCCCCATGTGAGTACCTAATGTTCTTGACCAGGAAAGGCTCTCCCTTTCCTGATATGCAAAGCAGTCACCCCAAAAGGATAAAGAGGAAATCACTGGAACATTTTTAAAAGAATCCTTTCATTTTTTTGAGATATGTTTATATGGTTTATGTGTGTATATCTGTATTTTAAATTATATTAAGGCTTAAAGGGGGCAGCTAGGTTGTCCATCAGATAGAGAGCCAGATCTGGAGTCAGGAACTCACCTTCCTGAGTTCAACTCTGGCCTCAAACACTTCCTAGCTATGAAATCCCAGACAAATCCTTTATCTTGTTTACTTCAGTTCCTCATCAATAAAATGAGCTGGAGAAGGAAATGACAAACTCCTCCAGTATCTTTGACAAGAAAATCCCAAATGTGATCATGAAGAATCATGATCATGTCTCAATTTTTTTAAAGGCTTAAATCGAGTAGGGCTCATGGCAAATCTTATAGTCTACTCATCCCTGATTATTTGTGTAATGGAGTAATCATAGAAGTAGTTGGATCTTGTGGACTGGAGTCTACAGCAGAGGCCACTCCATGGAGCATGTGCCAATTCATCCCTACAACAAGGACCGACCAGAAGGGACCAGGGCAGGCATCATCTTCATGCAGGCTCTATGGGGATAGAGGGCCCTCATTCCCCTCCTCCCCAAAGGCACCAGTCCAGCAGATCAGAGGGACAATCCTCTCATTACTCACTATTTTGTAAGAAAGACATAGTTCCCATGTATTATCTGGGTCATTCCTCTCATCCTCTCAACATTCAAACATACATATTTCAAGCAATTAATGTATTCTTATCCCTATTTTTCCCATACTAAAATCTCCCTTCAATCCTTACCTTGGTGTGAGGACAACCCTGTTTTTTTAAAACTTCACTGACAAAATAGAAGCACCTAAGGGTCCTCCATTTCCTCAGCATGGGGACCAAACAACATAACGTTAATTGTCTAAGAACCAAACAAGTTTATGTTCACCCATTCTGGAGAGCAATCTGGAACTGTGCTCAAAAAGTTATCAAACTGTACATACTCTTTGACCCAGCAGTGTTACTACTGGGCTTATATCCCAAAGAAATCTTAAAGAAATGTTTGTGGCAGCTCCCTTTGTAGTGGCCAGAAACTGGAAACTGAGTGGATGTCCATCAATTGGAGAATGGCTGAGTAAACTGTGGTATATGAATGTTATGGAATATTATTGTTCTGTAAGAAATGACCAACAGGATGATTTCAGAGAGGCCTGGAGAGACTGATGCTAAGAGAAGTGAGCAAGACAAGGAGATCATTGTATATGGCAACAACAAAACTTTATACAATGATCAATGTGATTCTCTTCAACAATGAAATGATTCAAACCAGTTCCAATTGTTCAGTAGTAAAGAGAATCAGCTACACCCAGAGAAAGAACTATGGGAAATGAGTGTGGATCATAAAATAGCATTTCTACTCCTTCTGTTACTATTTGTTTGCATTTTTGTTTTCCTTCTCAGGTTTTTTTCTTTCTTTCTAAATCTGATTTTTTTTTTTTTTTTGTATTTAACATATACTTGTGAAAGAACGCTGGGAGATGACTATGAACCACTACATAGAATTCCCAATCCCTCTATTTTTGTCTGCCTGCATTTTGGATTTCCTTCACAGGCTAATTGTACACTATTTCAAAGTCCGATTCTTTTTGTACAGCAAAACAACTGTTTGGACATGTATATATATATATATATATATATATATATATATATATATATATATATATATATATATATATATATATATATATATATTGTATTTAATTTATACTTTACCATATTTAACATGTACTGGCCAACCTGCCTTTTGGGGGATGGGAAAGGAGGGGAAAAATTAGAACAAAAGGTTTGGCAATTGTCAATGCTATAAAATTACCCATGCATATATCTGGTAAATTAAAACTATATTAAAAAAACATATACTTTAACATGTTTAACATGTATGGGACTCCCTGCCATCTAGCGGAGGGGATGGGAGGAAGGAGGGAAAAATTTGGAACAGTAGGTTTTGCAAGGGTCAATGTTGAAAAATTACCCATGCATATGTTCTGTCAATAAAAAGCTATAATAATAACAAAAATAAAAATAAACAAGTTTATATTCACAAAGTCTCATCAGGTTGGCACATAAAGTGATGGTTTTTTTCAGTCACAGCAAATCACAAAGATTATGTAACAGGTGTCACAACATGCAGGGGAGTTAGGAATGCCCACTCTGAGGAAGCACTGAGCAATGAAGTACTGAAATGTTAACATTTGAGGAAGTGAGAAAACTCATGCCCAGAAAAATGAAGTGACAGAGTCCAAGGTTAAACAATTAAGGAAGAAAGCATTTATTAAGTGCCTATTATTTACTAGACACTGTGCATTGGAGATACAAAGAAAGACAAAAGGACAGTTCTTACTATTAAGGAGCTTACAATTTTAAGGTAGACAGGTAGCACAACGATTAGTTTTAAATCTGAAGTCAGGAAGACTTAAGTTCAAACCCTGACTCAGATGCTTACGAATTATGTGATTCTGAGGAAGTCATTTAACTTCTTCCAACTACAGTGTCTTTATTTGTAAAAATAGGGATAACAGTAGCTCTGTCACAGCGGTAATGAAGATGAAATGAGATCATATTTGTCAAGCACTCTGCAAACTTTAAAACACTATATAAATGCCTATCTAATAAAGTAGACTATGGGGCGGAAAATGTAAACCAAAAAAAATTTACAGGAAAAATTAAGAGATAATCAATAGAAGGAAGGGGGTAGCATTAAGGGGTTCAGGAAAGGCTTTCTGTAGAAAGTGGAATTTAACCGAAGTTTGAAGGAAGCCAGGAGGCAGAGATAAGGAAGGAAAACATTCCAGGCATGGATTCAGAGAAAATGCCCTGAAATGAGAGATGAAATGTTTTACTCATAGAAAAGCAAAAATGTCAGTGTCATTAGATTGCAGTGTATGTGGTGGGTAGTAAGGGAATCAAAATCCAGGTCTGCAATCCAAGACAAGTACTATACCCTTCCAGTGCAATCCAATGGGAGATAGAACATCTTGTAGGAAAAATAACAAAAGGCCAATGTCCTTGAATCAAAGAGTATATGGAAAAGTACCAGTTGTTAAGAGGACTGAAAAGGTAGAGGGTGTGGAGGGCAGGGAGGGAGGCAGGCAGGTTAGGAAGGGCTTTGAATGCCAAACACAGGATTTACATAGTTGATCCTAGAGATGATGGGTAGCAACTGGAAGAGTGCAATCCAGTGCTGCTTGCCCCCTCCCCCCATTTCCCCAGAGTGTAGGGAAAATTCAGAGTCCCTACAATTTTATGAATTCTGAGATGAAAATGGCTTGTCTTTGTATGGATAACAGAATATGATTAAATATTATATACTCTCATCTTCACTTTCTGGTGCTGTCTCTACTCTGGGACTAAGACTAAGAAACCCGACCTCAGCTAATTGGCATGGTAAAAGAATGAAGCTGACAGCATAAGTCAACAGGGCTGGGCCTGGAAGGCAGGCATCTTAGGATCAGAGGATTTAGAGCTAAAAAGGACTTTAGAAATAATTTACTTCAACTCCTTCACTTGACAGAAGAACCAAGGGAGGTCCAGAAAGGTGAAGCACTTGCCCATGGGCATACAGCTGGTAAGTGGCAGAGCCTTCTAAATTTCTCCTTGCCAATCTCAATGCCCACCCTGAACACTGCCATGCAGAGTTTATTGAAAACCGGGGGAATTTCAAGGATTAGTATTATCTTTAGCACAGCTAAGAGTGGGGAAGGTGGGAAAGTGGGGGTGGAAGAGAGCCAGGAAATAAATCCAAAGTCATCCACCCTCTATTCTCTTTCCTCTGTGCTCTATCCTTTAGCCACATTGCTCCCCCACTGTCAATTCTAACAGTGTTTCTAGTACTTTGCCAAAAAAAAAAGGGACCCTTTCAGCTGGCACACAAAGGTTCTCCCAAAACATCCAACAGTGATTAAAACTTTAGCTCTAACAGGCTCTATCTCTGTTTGTAGTAAGGTACCTTTACTTAATTTCCCAGTCCCAAACCAGATCCTCCTTCTGATCCCAACCATTAACTGAGTATTCAGTCAGTAAATGTTAAGTTCCATTATGTTCTATGCACTGTACTAAGGCTGGAGATACAAAAGTTAAAAACAATTCTAGTCCCTGAGAAGTTCACAGTCTAATGGAAGAGATATTGTGTAAACAATTATGTACTAACAAAAAATATATAGGGTAAATAGAAAATAATAAAAAGGGGGAAGGTACTAAACTAAGAGGCCAGAAAATTTATCTGTATAAGGTAGGATTTTAGCTGAGACTTAAAGGAAGGCAGGGTAGCCAGGGCAGAGGTAAAGATAAAAAACATTCCAAGCAAGAGGAAATGCCTTGAGTTGGGAGATAGAACACCTAGTAGGAGAAATAACATAAGGCCAATGTCCTTGAATCAAGGAGTATATGGGAAAGTATCAGTTGTTAAGAAGACTGAAAAGGTGGAGGATGTGGAGGGTAGGGAGGGAGGCAGCCAGGTTAGGAAGGGCTTTGAATGTCAAACACAGGATTTAGAAATTTGATCCTAGAGATGATGGGTAGCAATTGGAGTTTACTGAGTAGAGGGATGAATGGTCAGAGCTGTGCTTTAGGAAGATCATTGACAGTTGAGTGGAAGATGGACTAGAGTGGATTCATGGGGAGACCAACTAATTGGCAATTGCAATATGCCAAGCATAAAGTCTGAAGCATGGAGGTGATAGTGTCAGGGGAGAGAAGGGAGAGGAGGGATATTAAAAAGGTAAAATCAACAAGCCTTAGAAACAGATTGAATATAAGGGGATGAGAGATAATGAAGAGCTGAGGCAAACCCTGGTGTTGTAAGCCTGGGAGATGATGGTATCCACTACAGCAGGGCTTCTTAAACTTTTTCCACTCTCAACCCCTTTCCCTCAGGAAATTTTAAGGCAGGATGAGCCTTAAGAGATCCGAAGGAAAGATAAATACATTTGGAAAATCTGCTCTGATGAATTAAATAGTGATTTAACTAGGGAGGTGTAGACTGAATACCCTTTAACTTAGGTAGCCATCTAATAAAATCCAGTGACTGCTCACTGAACACCTACCTCTGCCAACTAAGTCACAGATTTGGGCTATGGGTCATGAGGAAGACAGCAAGGCGAGAGAGTATGGAGGGCCCAGTTTTATTTGAATCCACTGCTGAAGAGCAAGATATCAAGATGTAAAGTCATTCACCCAAAATCACCTAAAGAAGAAGAGTGATGGCCAGAGACAGGAGTAGCATTGAGATTTCTTGTCTTCCAGTTCAATGTTTCTACTAGAGAAGCTGTTCTCTTTTTGGACAAGACTGTGATGTCATTGATGTAAGGAGTTCCCAATCAGGAAAGCCCCATAAAATCCTCTGCTATGTAACTTTAAGGGCACTTCAGAAGTCAAGACTTGTCCAGGTCTTCCTAACTTGAAGGCCTTTAAGGTAGACAGATAGCAGTGATTAGTGTTAAATCTGAAGTCCGGAGGTTCAAACCCTGACTCAGATGCTTACTAGTTATATGATTCTGAGGAAGTCTTCCAACCACAGTGTCTTCATCTGTAAAAATGGGGATAATAACAGTAGCTCTGTCACAGGGGTAATGAAGATGAAATGAGATCATTGGTGTTTACTATACCACCAATATAAAGCCGGGTGACTCTTCTCACTGCTCTACCTCAATCTCATTGCATGTCAGCTCCTGCATGTCCTCTTTCTTCCAGATACTGATCTTGCCTTTCACTACTCACTCCAAGGGTAAGAAGAATCAGCTTTTACTGGAATTATTTACTTTCTAAAATTGGTGTCAAACTCAAGATAAAAGTGGACCACTAAACCATAAATAAGGTTCCCTACTAAAACTCTGAAGGATATTCACTTAGAAAACTACATATTAACATTTTTTTTAATTGTATCTTTCTTTAGTTTGTTGTCCATTTCCCAATTACATTTTATCTGGTTTAGGCTTCCTTTAGCCATGGCTGAGTGATCATTGAACGGTAATAACTATAAGAATAATAATTAGCATTATACTTTTATTGGGTTTTTTTTTTTGGGGGGGGGGAGTGAGGCAATCAGAATTAAATGCCTTGCCCCAGTCACAAAGCTAGTAAGTGTCAGAGGCTAGACTTGAATTCAGGTACTCCTGACTCCAGACCTGGTACTCCATCACTCCACCACTTAGGTGCCTCCTTTTAGTGCTTTCTTTACAAATATTATTTCATTTTATCCTCAAAAACAAATCCCCTATTCCAAGCCCAGGGCTCTGTTCACTGTGAAGGAATTTTGGGAAGTGGGAGGGGAGATAAATAGAGAGGTGGCAGCAGCTTGTGTTCTAATTCTGCCTCTGTAACTCACTATTCATATGATCTTTTTCTTTTCTTTTCTTTTCTTTTCTTTTCTTTTTTTTTTTTTTTTTTTTTTTTTTTTTTTTGCTGAGGCAATTGGGGCTAAGTAACTTGCTCAGGGTCACACAGCCAGGAAGTGGTTAATTATCTGAGGCTGGTGCTCTATCCACTGTACCACCTAGCTGTCTCCTATTCATATAATCTAGGGACAAACCACCTCCCCTCTTTTGGTCTCACTTATTCATCTGTCAACTAAGAGAAATGATATTTGGAGGTAGTAAAGTAGAGAGATAATTAAATCTGAAGTCAATGGATGTGGGTTCAAGTCCTGCTTCTAATATTTACTGCCTGTGTTACCTTCTCCAGCCCAAAATCCACTACTCTGTAAAAGGAAAAGGTTGAACTAGATGGTCCTTTCTGGTTTTAAATATATGAGCCTAAGGCCCTTTCCTCTTCTAAATTCTATGACCCTTATTTTACAGATGGACAAACTGAAGTTCAAATTGGGGAAATGATGCCCCAGATCTGGGGAATATCTGCTGAGGCCCTACAGTCTAGCTAGCCTTGCTTCCAATTCTGGACAGTACTCAAAAGAGTCATATAATTTCAGAGCTGAAAAAGACAGAATCCATCTAGTCCAATGCACAATAAAGAAGGAGCTCTTCTACAATACATCCAGGAAGTCATTAATCAATTTTTGCTTGAAAGGCATATGTGCCAGAGACCTCACTATCTGATAATTTGGTGTATGTCATTTTTAGAAAGTTTCCTTTCATCAAGTTTGAGGTAGAATAGAACAAATTTCTTCCCTCTTCTACAATTCAGTCCTTCAGATGTTTAAAAACAATTATATTTCCTCCAAGCTTAACATCCCCAGGCAGATGAATTGGATAGAGAATATGGGCCTAGAATCAGGAAGACCTGACTGTGAATCCAGCCTCAGATATTAACTACCACATGACACTGGGCAAGTCTACCTCAATTTCCTTAAATGTAAAATGGGGATATTAATTAATAACTCCTATGTCACAAGGTTGTTGTAAGGATCAAATGAAATATTATATGTAAAGCACCTAGCATAACACCTGATATACAGTAAGTATTTAATAAATATTTGTTCCCTTCCCATCAGTTCCTTCTATTCGTCTTCATGTGATCTGAAACTGGGGCTCTTTGGCATTCTGGTTGATCTCCTCAGAACATTCTTTAGCATAAATATCCTCACATGATACCCAGGACTGAACAGATTATTTCAGGTGTGTTCTGACCAGGACAGAGTCCATTAAGACTTCTGTTTCCCTAGTTCTCACTTTCTACCTCTCTTATTGTAGACAAAGATTGTATTTGCTTGCTTGACTGCCGTATTGTACTATTGACTTACATCAGGTTAATAAAAACTATAATTCAATGACTGCTTCATCCGTGGCTCACTCTGTTTACCTGACTCTTGACCTTGGCTTAGATACATGATTTTCCATTGACCAAGGTCCTATACCAACTTTATATAACCTCTCTTATATTCTCAGTGAAACCAGCACCATTAATAACAATGGCAAGTCCCATTTCTATGGTAATTTTACAAAGTGTTTTCTTCACAACAAAATGAGATTGGTTGTGTGAGGGTTATCACTATCATTTGGTAGAATAGCAATCTGAAGCTAGAAAAGATCAATGTTACATAACTAACAAGCAGTGGTCTCTATTCCCACCTCTATGAAATTTCAAAGGTTTAATTTCAAGATTTGAATATGATCTTTAAAGTTCCTTACAGCTCTGACATGCCCAAAGCTATGAAAAATCAATTAATAATGGAGCCATAATTTGGACCCAGGTCTCTTTATCCCAAATCCAATGCTCTTTCCCCTACAGACTTCGGCTTCTCTAATGCCTGAATGCCTCCCCATGCAAGTACAATGCAACTGTAGTAAGATCCACAGGTGTTGGCTTTTTGCCCAATTCCTGGAATCAGTGGAGAGACAAAGGCAGCAAGGGACCCTTGGCACCAAAGATCTGAAAAAAACAAACAACAACACAAAAAATCCCAGAGAAAAATGACAATATTCCTGGATAGATTTGTCACTGTGTGAAACAGAGGTCCAGATTCAAATTTAAATACCAGGAAAATCTTGAAGGGACAGGTTTCTGTTTGGCAGGATGTGAGTCAAAACAGGCCAGAAGGGGGGAGGTGGGCCACTGAAGCAGGAACTGAGAGTGTTGAGACTGGGTCTGTTCCTTGGCAGGTTCTGTAAAGACTGCTCGGATATACCTCCTCCCTTCCTTGACTTCAGACAAACTGGCCTAGTCATTGTTCCCAGAAAACATCAGACACATTGCCATCTCCATGTCTTTTCTTAAACCATTTCCCTTGTCTGAAATGCCTTCCTCCTTCTAAGTGTTACTTTTCATTCAATGATAATAACAATAATTATCTTTTATATAGCACTTTGTAAAGAGCTCTACATATATTATCTCATTTGATGCTCAGAACAATCTTATTTAGAGTAGGTGCTATTATTATCCTCACTTTACAAATGAGGAAACTAAGGAAGGGAGAAATTAAGCAACTTGCCAAGTAACAGAGAGCAAGTAAGTGTGAGAAAGTATTTGAACTCAGATCTTTCTGACTATTCATCTAGCATTCTATCTCCTATACCATCTAGCTGGCTAGCCAAGATTTAGCTCAGACCTCACCCAGCTCCTCCATTAAGTCCTTGCTGACTGTCTCTCACACAATGCTCTACTTCCCCCTAGGATTACCAAAGCATTTAATGGATGTGCCACTCACTAGGCTCCCTTTACACTGTCTCACACTGTGCTTATTAGTTCTTCTCTTTGTGTGTGTATGTCCTGTCCCCTCAAGCAATCTGTGAGCACCGGTGGTCTGAGAACAAGCCTGTATATCAGCCTCCCTGAAAATCATGAAAGCTCAATTAAATACATAAGCTACAGTAAAAAATGATGGAACTGATGAGTTTCTACTTTAACCTATCCATGAGGACAGGACCCCATTTACCCACTGGCTGGCGTTATCATTTTATTCTGTACACTATTCTAATTTCTGATTCTGATACTTTGAGGTTCTTTCTTTCCCCTTTCCTCACTTTTTTCTGTCCTTTCCTGCCTAGTTTGAAAAATCACATTTTTCTTACAATGAGCTCAATCCCTGTTAAAGAGGCTGAGGATTGAAGTTTCAACTTAGAAACAAGACCTTAGGGAAACAAGAGGAAATAAGAAAGCTCAAAGACCCTGCATTGATCACGGGAAAAGCCATCATCTTTCTGAATAGAAACTACAACCTTTTATTTCTAAAGATACATCCCAGCAAGGCTTTAATCAACTAATCTCAGCCACAGGATAGGGAAGAGCATCTCAGAAATCACTGGTCACTTTTCCTTTCCTTCTATCTCTAAGACAGAACGTTCTACCCAATCTTTTTATGCTTATTTTATAGAGCAAAAACTTGGGCCCAGAAAAAGAAAATGACTTGGACAAAAAGATCATACTGTCAGTGTCAAAACTGGGGCTCACAGAAATGACACTAAAATCACTGACTTGGTCATTAGATGAAAATATGATAGCTACTACAGACCCAGTCTCTCTCTCCTCCCTCACCCCATCTCCTTGGCACTCCTGGGCTTCTCTGCCCACCACTTTCAGTAACTGTACTTAGTTTGCCAGGCACACCTTTCCAAGTAAATCCACCTGCTCCTCACCCCTACCTTGATTTATCATCCCATTTTCACCAATTGCAGCTAAATTGGAACATGGGAGACCTGTAGAGATACCTGGACGTAGAAGCAGGCACTAAGAGAAGGCATTAAACAGCAGGAAAGGAAGGAGTAGGGCTTATCAGCTTCCCTGGTATAGGCCAATTGGATCCCTATCCCTCCGCATTTTTGTTTTTGATAGAAGCTAGCATTTCTATAATGTTTTAATAATTACAAAAATATTTTCCTCACAAGTTTAACTATCCCCATTTGACAAATGAGGAAATTAAGATTTCATAGAATTTAAATATTAGAAATCTGATGATTTAGCTAAATGGGACCTTTAAGAACATCCAGAAGGGAAGAATTCATGAACAAACAAGAGTTAGAGAACATTATGAGATATAAAATGGATAATTTTTATTACATTATACTTAAAAGTTTTTATATGAATAAAAGCAATGCAATCAAGATTAGAAGGAAAGCAGAAATCTGGGAAATAACTTTTATAGCAAGTATGTCTGATAAAGTTTTCATTTTTCAATTATGTGAAGAACTGTGTCAAATGTATAAGAATATAGGTCATTTCCCAATTGATAAATAGTCAAAGGATATAAACAAGCAGTTTTCAGATAAGGAAATCAAAGTTATCTTTAGTCATATTTTTTTAAATGCTCTAAATCATTATTGATAAGAGAAATGCACATTAAAACTATTCTGAAGTGCCACCTCACAGTAATCAGGCTGACTGATATGAAAGAAAAGGAAATTGATGAATATTGGAAGGGATAAGGGGGAAATTGGGACACTAATGCACTATAGGTGGAGCAGTGAACTGATCCAACCATTCTGGAGAGTAATTTGGAACTCTGCCCAAAGGATAATCAAACTGTGCATATCTTTTGATCTAGCAATACCACTACTGGGTCTGTATTCCAGAGACATTTTTTAAAGGGAGTTAGGGTGAGGAAAGATGACAAAAACTCATGAGTTTTCCTTAAAAACTTAAGAGTTTTCTTTACTCACAGGAGCTAGCAAAGTCTTTTCTTGAGGAAGAGGAAGAGTATATCTTCCATGAACTCCTTACCCAAAAATATCTTTCCACCAAATTTATCAAAGAGTTTTCTGTCCTCTGACCTGATCTAAAATTCATGAATACATAGAATATATTGGAACATAGGATATTAGAACAGAGAATGTCAGGTTCTAACAACAGTTGCCATTTACATGACGCACAATAGGTATGTAAAACATTTTAATCACAACAACTTAATGAGGAAAGTGATGCAGGAATGACCATTCCTGAGGGAGCCATAAAGAAACTATAGCTCCAAGGACATGAATATCTTGATCAGGATCACAAAGCTAGTAATATGAGGCCAGGTCTCAACTCCAAGACTTTAGTGCACCCTGCTGCCTCTATAAGATGTAACATTAAAACAGAATGTTAGTATAAGAATGGATCCTAGAAATTAACTAAGATAACCTAAAAGGGGAAGAAATTTGCCTGGGATTACCTAGTTAATCACAGCCAAGGCAATACCAGACCCAAGGCCAGTACTCTTTTCACAGTGCCCATTGTTATTCCCAGAGGTAATCCTTAAGCATAAACAATTTGAACCTTGTTCCCCATTCCGGCACCTCCTCCCCACCCCTCCACCCCCCGCCTAAAAACACACACACAACCTTTCTTCTAAGTTGGTCTCTCAGGGCCTTCTAGGTTATCTCCCTCCTCACTAAAGCCCTAGGAAAAGGAGGCCCAAGAACTCCTCCCCCCCTAGATAAATGTCTGAATCACACATGTTTTGAAAATGAGGATCTTGTTTACTGGGAGGAAAAAAAAAAAAACCTTGGTTCCCTCTCCTTTTCCCACTCCATCACCAGCTGTCCTCTAGTGTGAGAAAAAGTTTTATCTTTTTAAGGATATATAATGACCAGAAAGAAAAGGTTCCCAAACTCTGAATCTTAGCATTTCTGACCCAAGATTGGGTGGGGGGAATCAAATAGGGGCACCTTGCAGTCATTAATCTACTAAACCTCCATCAGCCCTCTCCCCAAGGAGAGAGAGGACAGGAATGATTTGATACAGAAATAAATCAATCTCTCTCTCTCTCTCTCTCTCTCTCTCTCTCTCTCTCTCTCTCTCTCTCTCTCTCTCTCTCTCTCTCTCGTGCTCATGTACACACACACACACACACACACACACACACACACACAACATGGTCATAGAAGACTAGAAATTAGGACTGAATAGAGAATGTTAGAAAAGAGGATATTAGAACTAGAAATGACATTTGAATCCAATTTTTTTCATTCCTCAGGTAAGAAACAGAAATCAAATAATATTGTCAGGGTTCTCAAAATGGGAATGGCAGAATCGCACTTCTATTCCTAGAGCAGCAATCTCTTTAGTTCACCTGCAGGTGGGATGTCACTAACAAGTATGTCTCTCTCCCTAAGGAAAGGAATCATCCAGGTTTTCGATTGGTTACTCACTCCATGGTACTGAGAGGTAAAGGATGATGGGAGCAAAGAAAAGGAAAGGAAAAAAAGGTAATCAAACTAGGTGCAGTAGGTGTTGAGAGAGGAACAGCAAGATGACTCATCCTAAATTAGCTAACTATCAACCCTTCTGCCTCCTTTTGTGTTTATACCACAGACCACTAAACTGAAGCCAAAAGGTGTTTAGCAATTGGTCTCAAAGGTCACTAAGTAACAAGAATTCCAGATGTTGGGGTCCCCTCTAGCCCACTCTCTGCATCAGTCATAACATCAAGGAATCCTAGAATTACAGAACTTTAGAGGTAGAAGAGATAATGTTTTATCGATTAATTTAACAGATAAGTAAACAGAAGCTCAGAGTGGTTAGGTGATTTTTGCAAGTTCAATGAGTTGATTGCAGGTGTAATGTGTGCACAGTAGAAAGAACACTGAATTTTAAGTCAAAGCTAATTTTAAAATCCAACCTAGTTATTTATTGTAGTATGCCTTTGGACAATTAAGTCCCTTCAACTCTTCTTTCCTCACAAAAAGAAGGTGTGTGAGTGAAAATAATCTCAACTCTCTTCTAATTTTAGGATTTGAACCCAGATCTCCTGACTTCCAGCCCAGTCTTCTTCCCACAGTAATGTGCTGCATCCCGCTCCCCCCTCCCCTCCCAATCCTCACCAAACACAGACCCATTGTGTTAGTCTCTATTTTGAGGCAGCTGCTGATCAGATTCTGAGAATCAGAGGGGGGCAAAAAATGAAGATTGCGCCCTCCCCAAGAAGGAAGGTATGCTGAGGAGGGAAGGAGGTTGCAGGATCGAGATGGCAAAGAAGCCAAGCTCCAGTTCTATTACCCCGGCTAGCTGGCCTGTTTCGGCTCCTCGACCGACTCCTCTGTCTCTGCAGACGCGATCGCCTCAGCAGCCGGTAATAGTAGGACGGTCTCCCAGCACTTTTCCTGCCGCCGGCCGACATACTGCTCCCCCTCCTAGAGAGTCCCTAGCTGCCGGCCCTGCTCCACAGCTGCCCCCCAGGGGGGTGGGAGAACCCAAGCCAGCTCTTCAAGGGCCAGGTGCCAGAGGATGAGGAGGACAGAACCCTGAGCCCTAGGCACACGTCCAAGTCAGGCATCGAGGACAATCTGAGAACCACAGAGAGGTCTTGCTCTAATCTCAGCCTCTGTGGGGTAGAGCTCCGGGACCCCCTGCTTGCTCAACTTAACTGCTCTGTTAAACTGTGGAAACAAATTCTTCCTCCAACGATAAGCCTGTTGGAGTTGGAAAGAGGAAGGCAGAGTTGGCATTGGCTCTCAGTTGAATGAGAAGGGGTTGACGATTGAGGAGGGGGGAGTAGGTAGCCGGAAAGTCAGTTTGGAAGAAATCCCGGACTGGATTATTGTGTTGGTTGAAAGAATGAGTTTGGCCAAATGGGACTCCCTTTGGAGTGATGCCAGCAAGGGGTGGGAGAAGAGGGTTTTATGGCAGGTTGATGCTTGTTATGTCATGAGAGGGTCCCTGCAGAACAGTTAGTGTCCTTCCTCTTCTCATTCTCCCTCCCCAAGAAAGGTCCTTTCCAACTCCCAAATCCCAGTATTCAAAGATTCTAGAAACATATGAATGGTACTCAAAGAGGCTGTACTAAATGATCTTGAAGGTTTCTTCAACTCTAAATCTTGTGAAACTCTATACATGCATGCATACAGGCAGGCCTGAGGCTCGGAGGGAACCATGAAATGGGAAAACTTTCATTAGAACTTGAATGCACAAAGTATCAGACAACACTACCCTCACCATCGAGGGACCTTTCTGCCCTACCTATTCAGAGTGAATAATAGCACACTGCACAGGCTGGGAAGTTGATCCAGAAATAAGGAAGCAAATATCCAGGGAATGCAGGAAAGAGAGGATGGGGGTCAGAGATAAGTCAGATAGGGCTAGTTTTTCCAGCTTGGGATTTAGAGCATTCTTGACCTGTCTTAACTATCTTTCAGAGTGATGAATGGTAGACTAGGCACTGCTACACATAATAGAGTTCAGTGAAATAATCTAAGAGCCAGAGGGGACTTTGGGACAGAGAATGTCAGCGACATGAAGAATCCTAGAACTATATACTGTCAGGGATACAAGATGTAGAAATCTAGTCCAGTGGCTTCACTATACAAAAGAAGAAACTGAGATTCAGAGCCATGGTAAATTCCTCATATATCAAATCAAGATAACACTTGTACCAGGGGAATGAAAGCGGGTAAGCATTTTTAGGCACATTTATTAACATTTGTATGCTAGCACTTTATAAATATCATTTCATTTGATCCTTCTACAATCCTATAAGATAGGTGCTGTTACCACTCCCACTTTACAGATGAGGAAACTGAGACAGACAGAGATTAAACTCACCATCCCAATGGCAATAGCTGAGGCTGGATTTAAAATTGGGTCATCCAGACTCCAGGCCCACTGCTCTATCCTCTCTGCCACCTAGTTGCCTCTACCTACCATTGCTTCTCAGGATAATTAGAGGAAAAAGATTTTGTAAACCTTAAAGCACTAGAGCAATATAAGTTTCTTTTATCACTCTAATCCAAGGTCATACAGATAACCAATGACAAAGCTTAGATTCAAGCACAGTTCTTCGGATCACTCTTACAATTAGACATCAGTGTAGGAATAGTGGCAGAGCTGACTGTAGAGCAAACTACAAGAACAAAACCCTATTGGCCTTTTTGAGAAATAAGAGGATAAGAAACTAGACTTCCAACAGTCCCAATGGCTCAGGAAAGGGCACCTGCTTAAGGAAAAGATGAGATAGATAAAGAAGTATATTGTTTCCACTCCAGATAGACTAATCTGTTTGTAAAACCAGGACCGATTTGAGAAAGTTACAGAGAGGTAGATTTCAGCTCAATAGGACAAAAAACTTAACAAAGAAAGTTTTCTGGATACAGAATGGATTGCTTTAAAGGTAATAAGCTAACCATCAGTAAAAGTTTTCAAGCTAGTGACATCAAGTTAGATGTAACCTATCAGGCACACTAAGGAGAAGATTCAGGCTTAAGTTAAAGAACTAGACTAGATTGATGATGTCAAATTCAAATAGAAATGGGAGAAATAGGGCAACTAAACCATATATGACAATCCCTGCAGGCTACATATTAATTTAAAAAACCATTCACTAACATGATCCATGTTTTGTTGTACTTTTGCCTATTTTAAAATATATATTTTCTAATTACATTTTAATCTGGTTCTGGTACTAGGGACACTTGTGAACTAGATGCCTCTGAGGTCTCTTTTAACATCAAAACTTCTTGATGGCAGAATGGTTTCTGTGTTGTATCTTCAGCACTCTCACAGTTCTTAGCCTATTGGAGCCACTTGACAAATGCTTTCTGGACTGTTTCTAAGATTTTTATGGTTATTCCAACAGTCAATGATAAAAAAAAAAATAGTAACAAGGGAAAAAATAGGGGAGTATCCTTAGAAGAATCCAAATTAGAACAATTTATAGCCCTTTCACGCCTATATAATTTATATTGTTTGGGAAAAAACTTCTATTTATGCTCAAATTTCTGACATTATAGTTGTTTTCATTCCAATATAATGTCCCAAAATTAATAAGTAGAATAAATGAAACTTGAACTCAGTTCTCCTAATTCAATCTTGATTTTATTTCCACTGCATTTTTCTGATTAATGGAAAGATTCCTTCTCTATCACCTTCAGTAGCCAAGCAACCTTTCAATTATGCCCATTGTTCCTTTGAAAAGCTACTGAAATCCATGCCTTTTATTCCATTCCCATGGTTGCTGTTGTCCTCCCTTTACTCCTGCTTTATTGCAGTATTCTCTTGCTGCCCTCATAATTCCAGGATCTTCCCATTCCAATCCATCCTTGAGAAAGAAGATGGCAAGGTATTATTCTGAAAGCAGTGTTCTTATATTATTTCTGAGTAGAAAAAGTGACAATATTTCTAGAGTACTATAAGGTCTAAAAAATATCTTATTCATTACAATCCTATGAAGTAAGCAATGCAAATATTAGTTTTTCTGTCATTTTAGTCATGTTCAATTCTCCATGACCCCATTTGAGGTTTTCTTGGCAAAGATACTAGGATGGTTGGCCATTTCCTTCTACAGATTGCTTTTCAGATGACGAAACTGAGGCAAACAAGATGAAGTGACCTGCCCAGGGTCACACAACTATTAAGTATCTGAGGCCTGATTTGAACTCAGGAAGATTAATCTTCCAAACCTAAGTGCAGTATTCTATTTACTTTGCCACCTAGAAGCCCTCAGGTATTATTATTCCCATTTTAAAGATGAAGAAATTGAAGTTCCAAGAGGCTTCATGCTAACTAGGTTCAAAAACCCAATAAGAAGCAGAGAAAGGACTCAACCTTGTTCATTCTAAGGTTATTGTCTGTCATGAAACTTCCATGATACTTCATTGCCTGACAAAATCCAAATTCCTTAGCCCTCCACAACTTGGCTCTTTCCAATCTTGTTATCTCTATTCCCTTTTACACAATGTATGTGCTGGCCAAACTATCCAACACATGCCATGCTCATTCTCATCAAATCTTTTTGCTATTTCCACTCCTTTGCTACTTCCCAAAGTCACAGGGAATGATTTCCTCCACTTCTCACCTATGATGCTCACTGGGCATTCAGCATACTCTCTAGATAAGTATGGCTATTTGAGTTACATATAACATCATTCTCCCCAAATAGTCTCTGATCTCCTTCAGAGCAAAGAATTTCATTTTGTTGTATTTCTCTAACTCCCACCATGCCCAGCTCGGAGGAATTAAAAGAATATGGGATGGAAAAGGCTAGATTTTCTAGTCTATACTCTTCATTTTTATAGATGAGGAAAGTGAAGATGAAGGCTGAAGTGATTTGCCCAAGATCTCATAGCTAATAAATTACCAACTTAGAATTCAAAACTAGTTGTCTGGACCATCACACCACCTGCCTTCTTTTAAAATTACTGTTGATGTTTACTGAATCAAATGGGGGGAAAAATTTCTCTTGACACATAAGAACTTCATCTTGGTTTCTGATTATACTGGACCTGACAGTAAAAGCTCATAAGATCTTCATTCAGGCCAGGCATGAGAATACTCCAGATCCCAGACCTTAAGGCAATATTCCAGGCCAGGTTTTACAATCCCTTCTGCCTGTCAGTGAGAAGGGAAGCAGGACATGACAAGGTCAGGTCAGGCTGAGAAGATCACAGCTGGATGGCAGACGGTTTTCCCTATATCCTAACTCTTCCACACTTATTCCTTTCCCCACTGCCCAGGTAGAGTGGGAAAAGTTTCTAACTCCTAGAATCCCCAAAAGAAATATGATCACATACTTAGAGGTAGAATAGAGATAAGAGCTTGTATAGTTCAACTTCCTCATTTCGTGAATGAAGAAACTGTTGAGACCCTAATGGGGAACACTGAGACCCTATTGGGGAACCGGCTTGAAATCCATCTGAAGTAGTTCACAAGAAGTTGGGCTTCTTTCCTCCATCTCATCAGGCAATAAGACAAAAAGAGCATTGAAAAGAGCCAAAAGCATCCTTTCTACTCATCTAAAAAATTGCATACTGACCATTTTGATCCTTGGGGTTTTAGATTGTCTTCTTGAAAACTCATCACCCCTTTCCTTTCAGGAGGGGTCATAAGTTCATTGGATAAAGGACTAGAAGGAACTTCATAGTTCATCTAATTCAGTTGCTTCATTTAATAGATGAGGAAACAGGAAGAAGCAGCTAATCCAGGATTCAGAAATCTTTCTATTAAGCACTATAAAAAAAACTTTAGGTCTTATCAAATCCAACTCTCCCATTTTACACATGAGGAAACTGGGATCAGGAGAAGTAGAGTGACTTGGTTATGATTACTCAGATAATAAGATTGAATTCCAGCCTGGATCACTTAATAACATATTCAACAACCTTTCTACCATGTCACTCAGCCTTTCTTTGAGGAAAAAGAGAACACTATACAAATTTGCTCTGACTTCCCAGCTGTGTGTCTAGGACTGGACCAGCCAAGCCAGTTGCTCTGGATCTATCAGAAACAATCTGCATGCCCTCAAAACCTAATTATTCACATGTGAATTATCCACCAGTTTCATCTCCTCTTTTCCCAGACAAGAAGAATAGCCAGAAAGAAGCAGGGAGAAGAATCCTGAAACCCCAGAACAAAGGGTAGTTGGGAAGAGAAAAGAAATGACTCAAAATCATTTTTCCTGAGAAGGGAAAACAGTTCTCGTGGAATTCTGTTCTCCCAGAATTCTCCTGTTCTCCCTGAGGAGGCTGGATTTGGGACAAGGGAAGCCCTAATACCAAATAATAAAGTGACAGGGGCACTATCAATATGAGAGCCCCCTTTTAGGAGAAGAGTGGCAATTCTCTGAAAAGATACAAGATTTCCCTCTTCTCTTGCCTGAAGAATTAGAAAAGCAAACATCTGGCAATAATTCAGTAAAAGGAACCAATTCTTTCTTCCCCACCCCATCCCCCCCTCTCAATTCTGCTCACTGGTTCCCCAAGTCCCAGATCTCATAAGTCCCCAATAGATTAATAGTTTTCACAAAACACAGACCATACAGATAGCAAAGGTTTTAGGAATCATTTGACAAAAAAGGAAGCTGAGGCCCAAATTGTTGAGTGACTTGCCCCAAATTACACAGCAAGTTCTTCAAAAGAGCCAAAGACTATGGGCCTGCCCAATGTAATAGGTGTCTGGAACAGCTTGATCACAAGGTTGCTGGTGCTGTGGGGAAGCCCCAAGCCAGGGAGACGAGAGGAAAACAACTATATAGATCCTCTGTGCCCGTCTAAACAAAAGAGGCCAAGGCAGACCAACAGGGAGGTTCAGGTTACTATTGGGGGCCCAGAGAGACAGCTAGTCTGGGTCTGCAAGGCACACTGAACAGTTTCCTGAACATTTGAATGAGGAAGGGCCCTGGCCCAGACCCCTGCTGCCCCAGGACATTGGTGGGGGATGGGGAAGAGGATAGGTAACAGGGAATGTAAAGGGAAGGGGAGTCTAAGCCAGCACTATTCTTGACTCCAAACTACCAAAATAACATTACCTTTCATTTCCCCAATAGAAAACTTCTGGCAAGATTTCTCCCTTAATACCTCCTTACTTCAAAGATGTGATTTCATTGGCTACTCCTTCCACTAAAGCATACCTCTACCTTAAGTAAGGTATCTCCATGAGTTTCTGTAACAAAAAATAAGTCTTCCTACTATGGCCAACCAAATGATGATGCTCTTTCCACAAACTTTGTTAGAGTAATGCTAGGACAATAAGAACATACAGTTCACTGCTAGGCCCAGGTGAAAATAGACCTGCCAGAGCCTGCTACAATCACAGAACCTATAATCACATTCATACTACAAGGAAGCATGAGAAGAGGACTTCCTTGAATAATTTAACATCACTTCAATTCCACAAACATTTCCTAAGCATCAATTATATACAGGTGTATACTAACCAAGAGGAATATGACCCAGTTTTCTGCCCCTAGTAACTTTTCATGAAAGAGGGGGAGGGAGGCAACTTGGTGTGGTAGAAACAGCACTGGATTTGGAATGGTATTTATATTCAGATCCTGGCTCTGATACTTCAGTTCAATATAGTTCAACAAGCACTGAGAGTCTACCATGTGCCAGGTGCCAGGCACTGTGCTAAGTAGGGAGGATTCAAAAACAAACAGCCTCTCCCTTTAAGGAATTTATATTCCGAATAATGATGATAAAGGATGATGATTGATGACGATAGCTAGCATTAATATAGTACTTTAAAGTTTGCCAATTCCTTACACCTGTTAGCTCATTTAGTCTTCACAACAGCCCAGAAAGATTGGTGCTGTTATTACTCTGTTTTACAGATGAGGAAATTGAAACTCACATAAGATATGTGATTTACCCAGAAGTAGGAGGAAAGGAACAATTAAGTGGCTATCTTATGTTAGAACACTTTATAATATTATTTTATTTGATTCCCACATTGATCCTTTGAGATAAGTAGTATTATTATCCCCAGAAGAAAAACTAAGGCAGATTGAAGTTAAGTCTCTTATTTAGGGTCATACAAATAGGATCTGTGATCCTATTTGAACTCAGGTCTTTCTGGCTTAAAATCCAGTATGCTAAACTGCATATGGATCACCTAGCAACCTCCTAACACATATGCAGATAAGTATGAGTTATATATAAAATAAATACTAAGACGATTTTCATTTTGGGAGGAGAATGTACTGTGAATGGAAACAAGGGGATAGATTTGAAAGATGTCATATAGGTGGGACTGATCAAGATTTGGCAAGTGATTGGATACAAGAAATAAATAAGAGTGAAAAAACAAGGATGATTCTTACATTGCAAAGTTGGGTGGCTAGAATGGGGGAGACCTTGACCAAAACAGTAATGTCAAGAATCAGGACTTGAATCTAGGTGCTTATACCTCAAGAAGAATGTTCTTCCCACCAAATCACACATGTGAAGGAATAATAATCTGATATTCTCCTGCCCTTCATTATCAAATTAGATAATATTTGTAAAGTACCTTTTACTTTTATTATTTATATATTTATTATTATATAGACATATAATAAATGCTTGTTCCCTTCCTCTCACTGACCAAAAGGATTTAAGGCTCTAGTGCCTTCAACTTTTGTGCTACAAAATGTAGTCTAGAAGAAAAGTGTTTTCTTGAAAGCCAGATATTAGTTGGTCTTATCCAAGATAAAAGATGTGTTTTCTAGGCATAGAAAAGGGGAAGGAAAAGCCATGAATAAGAGTAAAACATTAGTGGATAGAATGCTAGGGGCAGGTAAACAGAGGGGTGTATGTGTGTGTGTATGCATGTGTGCATGTGTACATATTATAACAGAGGGACATAGAAAAAGGAAAAAGAGAGCTCTGAACATAATCTTCACCAGTTTCCTAATTTCACAAAATCGTAGAGTTGGGAGGAACTTTAAAGGTTATCAAGTCTATTCTAATAAATTTATCTTTTCTGCAATGTTCTTCAGTAAATGGTCATCCAAATCTTTCTTAAATACCTCCAATAAAAAGGAAACTTATCAATGAGACAGGCTGTTTCACTGATGGACATTTACTATTAGTGGTATTTTCTTATTTAACTGAAATCTGCTTTCTGGTCAGTTCCTCCATCTCAGCCCTAACTCCCATATAGAGCTAAAGGCTGGACCAAATCATATTGTCACAGTTGAAGAATTAGTTAGAACTGATCTCCGTGGCAAGAGCCCAGAACTGGGCATGCTGCCCAAGGATGGCCAAGATAGTAGATACCAAACCTGTTTAAATGATTTTGGAAGAAATATTAGAGGAGATACCACCTTCCCCAGTAATAAGGGACTAGCCAACTTCAGTAATCAGGCTTGGAGAAGTGCTTAAAACAAATGATCTCATAAAAAGATTGTTCCTTCCTTGGAAATACGGAAGGAGACAAAAGAAATTAATTAGGACTTTAAAGTAACAGCATCACAGTCTCTTTCTTTACCCCCTTCAGTCCAGCTTACCTTCCTCTTTTGGTAGTGACTTCCTTTTCTCCCACTTTCTCCCATACCCAATAAAGAAGGTATTAAATCCCACCACCTATTCAGTCTGGTAGTATCCAATTAAGTACCTAATTCAGTCCACATAATTAAAAATCACTTGTGAATTTATTGGGATACCTGAGGCAGTCCCTTATATCCAGCATTTGTCTTTGCTGGCCCTTGTACAAGATACCACATCTCCCAACCGTGGACATTCTATTTCCCATGCCTAGAATTTTCTCTCTTCTCACTTTTACCTGCTGCCTTTCATGGCATTCTTCAAGTTCTAGCTAAATCCTACCTTCTACAAGAAAGATTTTCTGATCCCCATTTCCTTTCTTGAATATCCTGTTTATCTTGAATATATATTGTTTGTAAACTGCTGTTTTAACCTTATCTTCTTCATTAAACTGTAAAGTTCTTGAAAGATTATCTTTCATCTTTCTAGATAACATCAGCTTCTTAGAACAGTGCCTGACACATAGTAGGCAGTTAAGTAATATTTACTGACTTAGTGACAGTACAATGCATTGCAAAAAACAGGAGTTAATACTAACTCTATTGCTATTTTGTGTTCTAGGCTAGCTTTAGGTCACAAGCCTCTAAATGTGAGAAGTGTTCAATAACTAAGATGTCTCTTCCAAATATGAGCTCTATAATTATATATGTTCCTTGCATTCTCTCGCAACCCAAGGCAGCATACAGGCAAGCCAGTGGACTTGGCCAGGACTATCCCCTAAGGTCTTAGCACCTGTTTCTGTACTTCTCCCCCTGCTCCCACAATCAAGGGACAGCTTCCATTTGCATGTCCCAGCCAATACACTGGAGCCTGACCTCAAAACTGCTGGCTCTTTCCTTGCTTCTTTCTCCAGTATCAACAAGTCAGAAGTTTTTAATCCAAAATGCCCATCTTCCCTCTTAGTCTCCATTATTCAGCTTCCAAAAGTAGGGCACTGCATATGGTTCAATTACAAAACTTTGTTGTACGTCCCCAGTTCCCTCTTTTTCAGACTTCTTTGAACCACTCCTCCCCCATCATCATTTTTTTTTTTTAAATAATCTTGAGGCCAAATGTAGTCATCTGTGAACAATTATGGGCTGGCACCAGTCAGGCTATGGCGAGAAAGGAAAGGCTTGTTTCTTGCTGAAATGCACTACTTTATACACTGTGGAGATAGGGAAGACTCCTCAAGGACTCTGCCATGTCTTCCTAAGGCCAGCTAGATTTAGACCTAGCTTTAAAAAGTTATTTACCTGGCCAGACCTTATTAGTTGCATAATCTAAAATAAGGAGTTTGGACTTGATGACCACTAAGATTTCTTGCCATTTTAACATCCTATATTCTAAAGTTCCTTTTAGTTCTTAGTTTTTTACATCTGGCAACTTTCTTGAGTTCTATGATAGATCAATCAACAAATATCTATCATGCACCTGTGTTAGCCAATCTTGTGCTAAGCATTAGAAAACAAAAATAATGAAAGAAACATGAAACAATGACTGCAGGTCTAAGGGAATTTACAAAGTATTTGGGGAGAAAAAGATACATAGGAATATATTGTGGAATATATCTCCAGTGAAGCACAGACAGCATTTGGTAGCAAAAACTGGAAACAAAGTGGCTATATGCAATGCTATATTATTGTACTGTATAAAATGATGAATAGGAAGAATTCAGAGAAAGGAGGGAAGACTTGTGTAAAGTGATACAAAGTGAAGTAAGCAGAAACAGAAAAATATACATAAATACCACAAGGAACATAAATAGGGGGAAATAAACCTATCAAATGAAATTAAACACTGTAACTAAAATGACTAATCACAGCCCCAGGGAAGAGATAGGGAAATACTCTTTTCTCTTTTCCTAAGAGAAGTGAAGAACTATGGGTGTTAACTATGTTAAACAAACTGAGACAGTAGCTATAACAATTGGTTTGCTTAACCTATTTTCTTTGTTATCAGGGATAACTTGGATATATTTGAAAGTGAATGGGTTGTAAGGACAAAAGGCATCAATAAAATTTCATTTAAAAAAAAGACAGTATTTTGCATGAAACGTAGGAGAGGAGGAGTGGTTATGGAACTGGAATTGGGTCTGGGAAGATAGATTTAGAAAGGCAGGAGGGGAAGAACATTTTAGGTGGGAGGATGGTATGAACAAAGGCAGGAAGGTAGAAATTAATCTAGGATATTTGGGAAACAATGAATCATAATAGTGGCTCATTTTTACAGTGCTTTATAGGTTTGAAAAGCATTTTTCTCACAATAATTCCATGAGAAAGGTAGTACAAACATTAGTATCTCTCTTATAGAGATGAAGATGCTAACGCTCAGAGAAATCAGTTAAGAACCAATTTGGCAGAAAGATGGGAATATGTGATTTAAAGCTAGCTGTAAGGAGCCTTAATGGATTACCTGTTTCAAACCCCTCATTTTACATATGGGGTAAGGGTGGGGGTAGAGAACAAAGCCCAGAAAAATGAAATACTTTGTTCAGGCCTCATAGTTAATATACAGTAATGCTGGGATTCAAACCCAGGGTAAAATCCCCTATAAATTTCCACTACAAGAAGCTGCTCTTCTATGGTAGGGCTAGAAGAGATCACTAAAGCTAGAGAGAACTATGGTTGAAATTCAGCTATTGGGCTAAATTTGTTCTTCTGTGATGTGAGAAACTATAATTGAAAATGAGCAGAACCCAAGATGGATAATAGGTATTAGAAAGAACAGGAGTGAGGAAGCAGGTGACAAGGCAGAAATGGGGTCCTGGGAAACAGAATTGGTGACTGCCTTCCAATTCTTTTTGAGTGATTTAGATTATCCCCAGAATCTCCTAGAAGGAAGGGTTGCTCTCTTAGCCCCAGTAAGAAGAGGAAAACAGCAGCATCAATTACATGGAACTAAAAGAGACATTACATTAACTTTTTAAGCTTTCTGTAGGCTCTGTTCACTTCCACTTCAATAGGTATATAAGGAAAATGAACACAGAACTCTCAGAATGACTAAAAGAAAGGCAAGCCAATACCAAATTAACAGTAGTTTGCAGTCATGAAATAGTGGGATCTCAAGAAGACAGAGGTTCCAGAAGCATCCAGGCATCATTCTCACATCACCCCTTACTCTTTCAATAGATAAAGCTGAATAGAACCAGAGTTGGGTCTATTTAAGTGGTGTCATAAGCTTTCCCTTAGTCATTCATGAAAATCTCTAGAAACTACAGAAATAGCAGCTAGGAGAAGATAAAACTAAGTAGGGGAGTACAAAAATTAACCTCTGGTATTTGAAGGTGTGTCCTGGGAAAGAGGATCAAACATTCATGGAGTAGTAGGAAAGCTCTAATTCACAATCAGTAGATCAGGGTTCAAATCCTACTTCTGATACTCAACTTCCTGTGTGATTCACTCATTAAGCCACTTGACATAGAGCTAGATAACTTCTAAGGGTCCTTTTCACCTTCAAATCCACATAATAAAGATCAATATAGAGTTGGGAAGAAGAGTTAGAAAGAGGCAGAGTTCAGCTGTGTATAAAGTGGGGCCCTGCAATAAGAGACTGCTTAGGTAAGTTCCTGGTACTGGGAATCCTAAGCACCCATGGTAAGAAGAGGAAAGCTAAGGGCCGTGGAGTCTATAGACTGAAGGAAAAGACAGAAAACTTTTTCCGGATCTGGGGACCAGAGAGACTGTGGCAAACTTCTTATTCTCCCAAATAATGGTATTAAAACTGGATTAAGAAAGCTCTGGATTAACTGTTTTAATACTATACCTGTCCTACCCCAAATAAAAGCAGTAACAATATCTAAACTATTGGGTAACAAATCTAGACTCCCCGGAGGAGCATAACAATCCCTGGACACTTTCCACACAGTGAATGGGGGAAGAAAGGATGTTATTGATCCACATTTCTGAAGGCAACCTTGTTTTTTTTTTTTTTTTTTTTTTTTTTTTTTTTTTTTTTAAACCATTACAGCTGAATTCTTGGATCTTAATAGAGAAAGACAAGGGGTGTGTATGTAGGGGAGAGGGAGGGAGGGAAGGAGTCCTCAATTATAACCTCTACAGGAACTTTCTCCATTAGTTAGAAATAAACAAAATAATCAAATATCAGAGCTGAAAAGGACTTTAGAACACAAAAATATAGAATACTGGATCTGAGAAATCATTTAGTCCCATGTAGGAAACTCGGGGTTGGCTAGCTTCAATAACTTAGTACTAGGGCTGGGATTTGAACTCTATCCATAATTCAAACTCCAAGTTCAACCACTTTGTCTGAATGACTTGCTGATTTGTAAAAAAAGGAAGAGAAGGAAATAAGCATTTATATAGTGCCAACTATGTGCCAGGCATTGTGTTAAATGTTTTTACAATATATGGTTAGAAATAAACTTGAACAATCAACATCTAGCTCAAAAAACATTCCACACCCCACAGAAATCTCAGAGAATGTGAACAATGGATAATTTCTCCCAGGGCCATCTCCTACCTCCCTCCCCCACTATCCCTGTGTTTCATCTGGAAAAGTCACACAGCAATAGGAAGGGCTTGAGTGGGCCACATTCCTCAGCCTGTTGAAACAGGAAACAGCCAAAGCTCTTAGCTCTAAACTGAAGAAAAACAAACAGAGAGGGTCTCCTGGCCAGCCCATTGCCCCTCAAGCTGGGCCCCACGTGGCCCTGCTTCTGTGACTGACCTCAAGACTTCTACTGGAGTTTGGCAGGCAGGGAGATTAATGATTCACACATTGCCCAGGCTGAAGAATCTGTGGGTTGGAATAGGGCCACAGTTAAGTCTGAAGTGAAAAAAGGGCTGGGTAGGGCAGGGGGTTGGGACAGATAGAGGTTTGCAGAGATGTTCAACATAGAATTTGATTGAAGTGTTGGTCACGCTTCAAGGTCTAGATCACAGGATCATATATTGTTAGAGTCAAAGAAACCCTCAAAAATTGCACACTTCAACTTCTCCACTCTTGTTTTGCATAAGGAACTAACTGGTGGGTCAGAAAGAGAATTTGACTTTCCAGTGTCATAAACAGAGTTAATGACAGAGTTATACAGTTAAAGAAATCACAGAAGAAAAGAAGCATGTATTTTATTAATTGCAATTGTATGCCAGGACTGTGCGAAACACGAGGGATAAAAATACAAGCAAAAAGACCCTGTTCCCAAAGAACTTATATTCTAATGGAAGAAGAAAATATATAGTAGGGAACTGAAAAATATGGGGAGAGGGATGAGGAAGGGGCAAACATGAATGTACCCTCACAGTTGTGAGCCAGAAAGGTAAAACCACCTGAGCCTTTCACCAAAATGGAGGCTCTAGGAAGATCTCACTAAAGGATATTTCTCTGTCATTTTTTTTCCCCATTGCTCCCAATTCAGCCTTTTGGGGATAAAGGGACAAGCTTAATCCCTCTTTTTCATGACAATTCTTTAGACTCTTGAGGACAGCAAGTCCTTGAAGGAATTTCAACTTAGAAATCTGAAAAATCATTTGATTTCAAAATACTATAACTTTGGGAACATTGAAGATAACCAGAATCATAAGATAAATAGGGCAAATCCCTAAGGTGAGAGTAACACAGTCAGACTAATAAAACAACACAAGTATAAATTATAGAAAGCAGACATCTGATTAGGACTATCCCCATTCTCACCCTGGTCTCTCTATATACATAATATACACTCTCATAGTAGCTACCCAAAGGCTCTACTAATATCCCTCAAAACCCACCCCATCAGCAGACACCTTGGGTGTAAAAGAATGAATATGAAATTGAGAGAGAGTAAAGAGGCCTAGCTACTCACCCAGACTGTGCCACTAAAATAGCAAGGAGAAGATGTGCCTTATCCCATGTAAACCAGGATAGCTGTCTAGCCCTGGGTTGGTAACTTCACCTTTCTAGGCCTCAGTCTCATCAATTGTAAAAAAAGGGGCTTAGACTAGACAATTCATAAGTTTCCTTGCAGTTCTAACATTCCATGAATCCTCTTCTAATATGCTAAGTTGATCGAATTACAATCAGCTTTATTATATATCACTCCCAGTCTTAGAGGATTCCCCTCAGAGCTGGCTGGCACCTGATTTAAAATCTTCTCCAAAAACTGAACAAAAGCATGGAGATACTGCCAATGTATGTAAGCAACAGGTGTTTCCCAAAAGGGCTAAAGACCCCTAAAAATAAGGCTGCTAAATAGTAAAGGCCCCACAATCAATGACATGGTATTTATAGATTGGACCAGTCTTTTTAGAAATGGAGAGGAGATAAGGAAGGCAACTCATATCTAGGAAGGCATTCCTCTCTCCAGCCTTGGTGTGAGGAATAAAGCAAAGAAGTGGGGCACATTGGTTGCAGTGGTTGAATTTGTCAGCTTTTGGCCAAGAATCTCTTTTCTTTCTCCCCTCCTGTCCTCACCAGGCATCTGACCCTAGAGGTCTCCCTTTCATTCAGATACCACAGACACCATAGCAATCACCAGCAAGAATGTCTGAATGGCAAAGTACTTTCACATCCATTTGAGTTAGAGAAGAGATTATTTATTAGCCCCATTTTACAAGTGAGGAAATTGAAGCATAGAGAATCATGAGCTGCTAAGAGATGAAAGGAGCTACAGAATTGTAGAATAGAAAATGTTAGAACTGGAAGACATCAACAAAGACATTAGAATTAGAAGGAACCTTAGAGATCATACAGTTTGCCCTCCATAGCACCTCCTTCACCCCGCTTGTTTCTACACAGAAGGAAACTGAAGCCCAAAGTGACTGACTGACTTGTCCAAGACCACATATTGTCTCTCTGAGAGCACTCTATTTTGGGACCCTTGACTTCTAGACCTGTGCTCTTTCTACTGTGCCACATGAATATGTATGTACAGTTAGCGCCAATCCTATTCATGATTTTGCAGACATAAGTGGATAAGGAAAAATGACAACAGAACCCAGTGGATAACACACACACACACACACACACACACACACACACACACACACACACACACACAAATATACAGTGGCAGGGTGCCAGTATACTTGGATTATATTTTCCCCCCAGGTTATTGCTTTGCCTTATAGTCATCAGCAGTTTATGCCTCAGTTTCTTCAGCCCATAAAGAAGAAAGATATACTATCCAGAGGTTATTCCAGGGTGATGAGTGATTTGCCATCAAAAGTAGCAACACTAGAAACTGGTGCAGTTGATCACTTATCCTACCCCCCCCCACAATCTCTTAAATCCCCCTCCACAGAGATATAGGGACCAGAAAGCTAAAGTTGCTTTAGAAAAATGGGGTTAGGGTCACTGGGGACAAGGATTATAGAGAAGTTATTTTTTCTAACTAGTCCTAATGAAAGATGTCTCCAATTAGTCCCTAAGAGGGAGCAGGAAGATTGGGATTTGCTAAAGTAATGTTAAGACAGCCTACTCTAATATCTCTATCAGGTAGCATACTTGGAAGAACTACAACCTATGTGGTTGTTGTCAAGAGACATAACTGACTGACACTTATGTGATGAGGGCAAGTTACTTCCTTTCTCTGAGTCTCAGTTTCCTCAACTTTGCAATGGGTACAATGATATGATCACTCATTTTAGGATGTTGTGAGGAAAGTATTGTATAAATCTTAAACTCTATAAAAATAGAAGCTGTTAACTACTATCCTTCCTGACAAAGTCATCCTGTATATTCATTACAAGTTCATTTTGTGGGTAGTTGAAAACTTATTTTGGTCCTCACTTCTTCTCCCTCCCCCTCCCCCAACAAATGGTCCTAGGTCCTTAAACCCCAGTGCCTATTGAGACTCACATTTACTTAGGGAGGTCTCTAGGCCCCTCACACATACCCTATGGATCTCCCTGGTTCCACATACTTTACAATTCCTTCAGAGACTATCCTGTACCCATACCCGCGAAGGCCTTAAACCTTCTGAGCATTGCTAATGCTCCTGGGCCTCCACTATTCTAGGAACCAGGTCAAACTCCATACCACTTTCTGGAGGTAGTTCAGGACTCTGCATCCTTTCAGAGTGTCCCTAACCCTATATACCCTTACTCTGGGTGCTTTTGGAGGAGATATGTTCTTCATTAATGTTCATAGTGCCCAGACAAGATAAGAAACCATTGGCCCTTCAAAGAGAGAAAAAAGTTCTCCAGCAGCCATGGAACAAAGAAAGAAAGAATGAATAAAACCAATCTCAACACCAGGGATAGGGACAAAATTTACAAAGCCAGACTGTTCTAGTCACCAGCCTGTGGGCAAAACTCCTTTGTGCTCCAGTTGTTTAGGGCCAAGCAACTGCTGCCCCCTCCTGGGAGCCACCAACTAAACACACTGATTTGATTTTGAGAATCTTTCAGCAAATTCTTCCTCTTGACTGGAGAAGCTATTCCCTACTATACTCTGGTGGCAAGGCATCACACAAAAACCCATGAGAAATTCTTTTCAGTGATTTTGTGTAACTTGTTATAATTAATGAGCAGAAATGGGGTCTCACTATTTTTCTTTAACCCCAATCTTTCCTTGCCATCATCATCACCCCTCATATTTACAGGTCAATAAACACTTATAAAGCCCCTACTATGTACTAGCACTGTGCTTATTAAGCACTGGTGAAATGAAGAAGGGTCAGTATCTGTTTTCTAATAGGTCACAATTAAATGGAGGAGATGGCATACAAATAATTATGTACAAACTTGCTACATACAAGATAAATAGGAAATAATCAACAGAGTGAAGGCACTTAAATTAAGAGGCATCATGAAAGACTCCCTGTAAAAGATGGAGTTTTACCTGGGAATTGAATTAAGCCAAGAAGGCAAAGATGAGGAAGTAAGACATTTCAGGTATGGGTTTGGGGAAGGAGGATAAGGGGAAAGAGAGAGAGGAGATATCCAGAGAAGTCTAGGAGTCAGAAGTCAAGAGATGAGTGTTTTGTGTCACTGGAAAAGAAGGTTAATGTCAATAGAATACACAGTGCTGCTGGTCGGGGGGGGGGGGGGGGGAGGGGAGGAGTTTAAAGTATAAGAAGAATAGGAAGGTGGAGAGAGAGCTTTGACCACCAAACAAAATTTTATATTTTTTTTGTAGGTGATAGGGAGCCACTAGAGGTTATTGCATGTCCAAAACACTAGTCTCTCCATTAGTGATCTTCATAAGAATATCGGAGTTTAGAACACAGAATCACAGAGTATCAGAGCTGGAAAGGCCATTGATGGTCACACAGTCAAACCTCTGCCTTGCTTGAAAATGTTATTTATAACACAGCATCATAGATTTAATTCTGGGAAGGATATGGGAGATCATCCAGTACAATTCCCTTGTTTTATCAATGATTAAACAGAGTAGTTAAATGACTTGCCCCAAGTCATAGTGGCAAGTAGGAATTTAAAACCAAGTCATAAGATCCCAAAGGCAGCACTCCTTATGCTATCTCATAACAAGTAATCATCAAACTTTCACCCAATGAATTGTACTGAGGAAGAATCCACTGACTCCCAGCTATTTGGGATAGCTCATTTTAGAATCAAATGATGTAATAAGCAGACCATCTTGGACTCCAACATAAAAGATCAGAATGGAAAGAGATCTTAAAATATGAAACAGAATGCTAAAGCTAGAAGAAGACCAGCTTAACTAAATTAGAAAGTATGCTTGGGGGAGTGATATTAGAGAAAATTGTATAGATAGATTAAGACCAAATTATTGAACACTAGAAAAGCTGACAATAGAGATCTGTGAAGTTCAGGAAACGTGTCAATCTCAGAGAAGAAGAAAGTAAAAGATCAGACAGAATATGTCTGAGAGGCCTAAAATATAGTGATCTTGGTGAGGATATCTACTAACCTTATGGTTAAAAGAGAAAACCCTAGGGAGTCCTTAGGCTTTTAGCTTCAAGCAGGTGGACAGTGGGAGTAATATGAAAACAGAGATCTTGGAGTTGAATGAAGGTGGGGCACCACAAGGATTCTGCAATACTAACAGAGTTATTCAGAACAGCTCTACTCCACCCTAACCACCAATCTTATCTCCTATAATTCACACTTTCTACTACAGCCTGACCAGCTGGTCCACAAATGCCATCTTCATTCCTGCCCCAGCATCTTTGTTTATGTTATTCTCACCTGTAAATCCTTCTGCTAGCCCTACCCATTAAGAAACAGGGTCACTTAGTAAAAGAATATTGAACTTGAAGTAAAACCTGGGATTGAGCTCTGAACTCCACAATTTTCAACTCCTGTGAACTTTCTGAGCCTCAATTTCCTAATCAAATGAAGAATGGCTAATAATAATTGACCTAATTCAAAGGACCACAGTGGGAATGAAAGGAGGTAACAGATTTGCAGGTATTCTTATTTGTAAAATTTATGATTTTTAGGTATTTACACAATGCAACTGCTCCAAAGCCTCCTAATGAAATTCTTCCTCCCCCTTCACACCCTCCCCTCATGAATAATAGCCTAGAATTTTTTTTCTTGAAGGTTTCAATGCTTTTTTATGCCATGATGTATAGTCCATCAAATAAATTTTCCCATTATATTTCAAACACAGTGTGCTGCCTTTCTGCTTTTTAATAATATATTTGTTTCATTGTTCCTCTTCCCCAGAGAAATCTTAAGCTTCTCTCCAATATAGAGCCTACAAGAGACCAAATGAATTGGCAAACATTCATTTATAAAACAAGATACTGCAGGGCAAAACTCTCCCTGGTTTGCCCCAAGGTGGTTCCAGAATCACTTTGTTCTTTTTTCCTTTCTTTTAGGGACAGGGAATAGCTGGGATTGGGTTAAATTTGCTAGTCACAGAATATTAGAGCTAAAGCCAACTTTAGGCCTTATCTAGCTCAGCCTCCTCTTTTGACAGGAGAAGGCTCATGGATCATTTACCCAAGATCACAATATAGTAAAAAAAGAAAAGGAGCTTCACAATAAAGTGTTCATATCCCCAATCCCAGGATTTTACTAATATACAACACTGTGCTTTATTAATCCAATGCTTAACTTTATAGAAGTGGAAATTAAGCCTCCCTCTCCAAAGAAAGCAATTTGTCCAGTCACAAAGCATATAGAATTCAGATTCAAAAATTGTTACATTTCTTTATCGATCAATATGCATTTATCAAATGCTTATTATGTTGCCAAGAATTCCACTAGCCACTTACAAAGGCAAAATGAATCCTGCCCTCAAAGGGCTTACATTTTAAAGAGCAAAAAAAAATTGTATAAGTAAAATAAACATAAAATAAATCTAAAACAAAGGGAAGAGTAGAATGATAGCATTTGGGGCCATTAGGAAAGGCCTTACATAGATGTTCCTTCCTGCATTTTAAAGTTAACTAGGGATTCCAAGAGGGAGAGGTGAGGAGGGAGCACATTCCAGATTATGGGGGACAACCTGTACCCAAGCACAACAATAGCTGGAATGCAATGTACAAGGAATAGCAAACAGCCCAATTTGGCTGGAATGTAATACATGTAGAGGAATAAAGTATAGTTAAAACTGGAAAGTGGACTGGAGTCAGATTATGAAGAACTTTACATAACAAACAGAAGTTTGAATTTTTATCTCTGAGTACCAGGGAACCCCTTACATTTTTAAAAGAGTAGTTGTTATCTGTCAACATTGAAGGTTTGACTCTGGTAGTTTCTGGAATGGAGATTGCAAAGGGATGTTAACAGTTATGTATGTATGCATATTTGTGTATATGTTGTTTATAAATAAAAACAAAAATGAATATATTTATCAAAAAATAAAATAAAAGAGTAGTTGTGATGATAAATTCAGATCTCTGATTTGGAAATATCCATTTGGCAATTATATGGAAAAAAGACTAGAAGGGAAAAAATTGAAGAAGGGAGACCAATTAGGAGGATACTGCTATGATATAGGCAAGAGGTTATAAATTAGTGTAGTGATCCTGTGAGTTAGAGAAGGGGATGTATATGAGATGTTGTGGAGAGAGAATCAATATGTCCTGGCAAGTGATTTAATATGGAAAAGAGGGAAAGTGAAGAGTAAAGGAGGACTTGTAAATCTGGGTAAGTGAAAGAATAATAGTTCCATTGACAGAAAATGAGATTTTAGGAAGGTACTGGGGAGGAGCAAGATAATGAGTTCTAGTTTGGACAAGTTGAAGTTTGATATAATTGTAGAATTGCCTCCCAGTATTTGAGCAGAGCTTTATCAGAAGGCAGGGCCAACCAAAACACTCTTCAAAGTGATAATGCAAAGGTTTTAAGATAGCAAATGTGTTTCCCATCCTAATCTCTTCTCCAGATCAAACACCCCCATTTTCTTTAGGTCATTCTTCATAAGGCATGGTATCCAGTCCCATCCTCATCATGGTTTCATTTTCTCTGGATTATGTTCCAGTTTGTCCATATTTTTCTTAAGTATTAATTTCAGGTGTCACGTGACCAGGGTAGAGTATCACTTCCCTAATTCTAGATATTAATTCTTGATTAATGCAACTGAAACTCATTCTTTTAAAAAAGAAATTTGGAGGTAATCAGGGTTAAGTGTCTTACCCTGGGTAAGTATGTATGGTCTGAGGTCACATTTGAACTTAAATTCTCCTGACTTCAAGACTGGTGGTGCTCTATCCTAGCTATGCCCCAAATTCACTCTTCATGTAAATCCAAGCTCAAGAAGAGAACCCAAGCTCAATTCAATGAGTTTAAACTATGACTGATAAATTATAGTCAAGCAGACTCACTATATTGTGGTGGGAAGGACACAAAGACAGAAACAAAAGGGAACTGAATACTAGTACTAGCTTTACCATAGAAACTGTCTGACATCAGGCAAGCTGCTTTCCTTCTCTGGGGAATCAATTTTCTTATCTATAAAAATGGAGATAACATGCCTACACTTCATCCCCTCCATCCAGAACACCTGTGAAGGTCAAATGAGTTAATGAACTTTAGAAATTATGAAGTTTTGAGCACACAAGCCATAAACCAGGTCTGAACATGTCACTCCTCTCCTTAAGAAATTTCAGCAGCACACCTGTCAGATTGGCTAAGAAGACAGGAAAAGATAATGATGAATATTGGAGGAGATGTAGAAAAACTGGGACACTGATGCGTTGTTGGTGGAGTTGTGAACAGATCCAACCATTGTGGAGAACAATTTGGAACTATGCTCAAAAAGTTATCAAACTGTGCAAATCTTTTGATCCAGCAGTATCTTTACTGGGCTTATATCCTAAAGAGATATTAAAGAAGGGAAAGAGACCCATATGTGCAAAAATGTTTGTGGCAGCCCTTTTTATAGTGACAAGAAACTGGAAATTGAATGTATGCCCATCAATTGGAGAATGGCTGAATAAATTGTGATATATGAATGTTATAGAATATTATTGTTTTATAAGAAATGACCAGCAGAATGATTTCAGAGAGGCCTGGAGAGACTTACATGAACTGATGCTGAGTGAAATGAGCAGGACCAGGAGATCGTCGTATACTTCAACAACAATACTATATGATGATCAATTCTGATGGATGTGGCTCTCTTCAACAATGAGAGGATCCAAATCAGTTCCAATTGATCTATAATGAACAGAACCAGCTACACCCAGAGAAAGAACACTGGGAAATAAGTGTAGACCACAACATAATATTTCCACTCTTTCTGTTATTGTTTACTTGCATTTTTGTTTTTTCTTCTCAGGTTATTTTTACCTTCTTTCTAAATATCATCTTTCTTGTGTAGCAAGACAACTGTATAAATATGTAAACATATATTGTATTTAGCATATACTTTAACAAATTTCCCCCCCCCAAGGCTGGAGTTAAGTGACTTGCCCAGGGTCACACAGCTAGGAAGTGTTAAGTGTCTGAGACCAGATTTGAACTCCTGGCCTCCTGAATTCAGGGCTGGTGCTCTAACCACTGTGCCATCTAGCTGCCCCTACTTTAACATATTTAACATGTATGGGACTACCTGCCATCTAGGGAAGGGGGTGGAGGGAAGGAGGGGAAAAGTTGAAACAGAAGTTTTTGCAAGGGTCAATGTTGAAAAATTACCCATGCATATATTTTGTATATAAAAAGCTATAATAAAAAAAAAAGAAATTTCAGTAGCTCCCTACTAAATTCTTTAAAATACAATACAAAGTCTTCTGTTTAAGCTTTTAAAATCTTTCATAATCTTGCTTCAAATGATCGTTCCAGACCAAGTTCACATTACTCTTTCTTATCCACTGAATTCCAGCCAAACTGATCTATTTGCTGTTCCAGCATAGACAACATTCCACTTCCCACTTGTATTGCTCTGTCCTCCATGCTTGAAATGCTTTCCCAACTCACCTCTTCTGGTTGGAATTCCAAACTCCATCAAGTTCAGTTCTGGTGCCACATCCTACCCAAAGCCTTTACTGATTTTCCTTCCTCCTTTGCTAAGGCTTCCCCTCTCCCTTCCCTCCCTCATGGGAACAAGTACTCCATATTCTACTCCATATTCTCTTTGTAGAGAATGAGAACAAATACACATACTTGTATTTGAGTACATGTGCTCCCCACCCCCATTCCCTATCCCCACTCCATGGTTTGTATAGTTGTTTTTTAGTCATGTCCAACTCTTTGTGACCCCAATTTGGGGTTTTCTTGGCAAAGATATAGAACAGTTCTATATCTTCTCCAATTCATTTTACAGATGAGGAAACTGAGGCAAACAGGAGTAAACGACTTGCCGAGGGTCACATAGCTGCTAAGTGTCTGAGGTCAGATTTGAAGTCAAGAACATGAGTCTTCCTGGCTCCAACTCTGATATTTTATCTACTTAGCTGCCCTTGCCCCATCAGAAGAAAGAACACTAATCCTCTTGAGGACAGTAACTTTCATTTTTGTTTTTGTTTTCCTAGCTCAGAACCAGCCACATGATAAAACTTAATAAATGCCCCTATTATGTGCCAGGCACTGTGCTAAGGACTGGAAATATAAAAAGAGGCAAAAGACAATCTGGTAGTTCAATTTTATAATTCTACTATATTCTGTCCAGCACTGAGTGAGCCATGGAACTTGAATTTCTGGTGGAAGGGAGGTAAGGGACAGTTCTAAAAGCTGTGTATGTAGATTCATCCAGACTGAAAAAAATTTCTCTAGCCTTTTGTGCCTTTAACTCAAAAGTCAAAAACAAACAAACAAAAAAAAAAGTCAAAAAAGACAAAAGTCTTTGACTTTTGTGCCTTCAGCTCTACCAGGTACTCGAAGCCATGGTGCCAGTCATGGACAAAAGAGAGCACTTGATTTAGAATTACAGAACCTGGATTGGACACCTGTTTCCACTATTTACCACCTTTGAGAGGAAGTCACTTCCCCTACTTAAACCTCCATTTTTACCTCTATGTATTATGTGGATGGTATATGTAGTATGGTGGGGTGGGAGTGGGATCAGGGGGTGAACTGGATTATTTCCAAGGTCCTTTTCATCTCCAAATCTCTTGAGGATCTCCAAGCACCAGAGTAGTTGGAATAAGAATGTTTCATCCTATTCCTATGAAGAAGGAAGGAAGGAGGATGAGGTTAGGGGGTACAATGGCTCCCTGCCAAGCTCACCACTTTTGAGCCACTTGGACCTGGGGTTTCCTCCATCCATGGAAAGTTTCTGCTTATACTTTGCAGTTTCCATAGCAACCACATTTCTTCCTTTGTATGAATTTGACTGCCTCTCCCTCCCCCCATTTACTTTGCTTTCTTAACAGACAAATTCTCTCTTTTTCCTTTTAAAGGAAAAATATGATGGGAAAAGGGCAGGAATAATTGTTGCCAGCATTTGGAGCAGTGAGTGAACAGCAAAGGCAGGCTCTTTTGAGGGCTCCCCTATGCTACTGTAAGGACAAGAAGAACTAATACAATCATTGCACTCAAAGGTCCTCCAAATTCTACTTAAAATAATGGAGAGAACAATGGATTTGGGGTCAGAAAACCCAGGTTAGGATCCCAGTTCTATTAAACTGGTACTTATGTGGCCTTGGATTAGTAAAGGCTATCATGATACTGCCTTATTCAAAACCTGTCTAAAGCTCTCTACTAATTTAACTATAAATTTCTAAGCTATACACTCTTAATCCTATTTTTCTAGCCAGGTAGCATAGATGATAGAATACTGGCTAGAATTAAGAAAACCTGAGTTCAAATCCTGCCTCATGCATTTACTAACCATGTGACATTTGGTAAGTCATTTGACCTCTGTCTGCCTCAATTTCTTCAATTGTAAAATGAGAATAATAATATCAACTACCTCATAGGTCAAATGAGATATGTGTACAGTACTGAATACAGGATAGATAATAAATACTTGTTCCCAGTTTCCCTCTCCCTCAGCTTATCTACCACCATTCAACATGAATTCCCTATTCCCAGACTAATCTCTTTGTCCTCTAGAAATATTTTGTTCCTCCTTCAGTCTCCACCCTTCCTGTCAGCCAAACATTTTTTTTCCTCTTTAAAGCCCGAGCTCAAGTCCTGCGTCCTCAGAGAAATCATCTTTGACCACTCCAACTTACAAGAGACCTATCATTCCTTTGAATTCCTCTAGCAATCATTCTCTCTTCACTTGGCTCCTATCATACACTGCCCTCTATTGTTAGTTTTCATTTCACCAGTATGTCTTATCTCTGTGAGGAATCCTAAACCAGACATAGTTATTTCAACAAAAATGTACTAAGTAACTATATACTACATACAGAGCTCACTGGGATAGATCCAGGGGACAAAAAAAAAAAAAAAAAAAAAAAAAAAAAAAACTTAAGTCAGACATGCTTCCTACTATCACTGAATTTATAGGAGGAGGAGGAGGAAGAGGAAGAAGAAGAAGGAGGAGGAGGAGGAGGGAAGTCATTTCTGGAAAAGGAACAGTATAAGCAAAGGCAGGAATATAGAAAACTACAGTGTGGGATAGTTTGTGGAGGACTTTAAATGTCAGGCAAAAGAGTTTGAACTTAACTATGCAATTATTGATTGGTTGGTTGTCCTTCATTCACAAAGATGACTAAAATGATATCATATGGAGTCATATTATTGTAAGGGCCCTTTAAATGGGCGGACACAGTGCATCGGGAGATTGAGGCCCGGAAGTAATTTCTGTGGATATTAGGACTGCCCTTGGGCGGGATCCTGGCCATATTGAGATAGTTTCGTAATGGGTGACTCTCTCGCTGATTGGCTGTGTGTGTGACCTCACAGGCCCTATGTAAGCCCACTGCAGGCAACAACCGCCCTCTTTAACCTCCTGCTGTTCACCCTGGCTCCTAGCCTGGGTGGCCAAGCCAAGATGGGTAGCCGAAAGAGGTAAGGGTTTTGGTAGTGAACACGTGGGTCTTCTGACCAGGTGTTCACCAGGGAACCAACAAGTCAGGGCATCAGTCAGGGCATTATGTGAGTAGGTATAATAAAGGCTTTTAAGATTACATGTGGTTGTTCTTGAGTGCGCTACCGGTTACTAAGCTATAGATTCAAGAGATTGTGGCCAGAGACCTTAGAAGGCCTCAGAGGAGGCGAGCCGGGTAGAGCTCACACTGCAAAGGACAGTGGTCAAAGGTACTCTGGTGGGTCTAGGACAGAATAGTAATTGTAACTGCCAGGAGAGCACGTTACAAATGGCGCTCAACGTGGACGCATCAGGAATTATCAGGTTTTGAAAATATTTAATATTCAGAATTAAGATTCTGAAAGATCCGGTAGAAACGCCACTTAAGAGGGAAGACAGAGAAGCAATATGGACCCAGGTAAATCTGGGATCAGACTCAAGGACACAGCTGAACATAATGCTTATATCAAGAGGTTAAAGAGCCAGATGGAAGATCTTTTAACAAAGATCACCACTGAAGAACAGCAGGAAGCTTGTAATCAAGCTCCCAGAAGGCTATCCCCACACCTATTTAATATAGCTCCGAGAGGGAGCAACCTAGAGCTAATGCGATTGTATGACAGTAGAGAGTATAAAATGCCACAGCAAGAGTTGCTGGAATTGCAGGTTAAACTACAGATGGAGATAGAGAAAGAAGAAAAAGCTAGGTTACTACAGATAGAACAGGAAGAGTTCAAACCAGCGGTAGAAACTAAGGAAGGAAATAAACGAATCACATGGACTTCAGTTGTAGAAATTCTTCTTAGCGTTTTGTTGGTTTACCTTATGCATTGTTGTTTTAAGGAATTTATTGATTACTCTTTCATTGAGAAGAAGTTTAGTTCTTTTTATGTGCAAAGCTCAGGTTTGATTTTGAATCAGCCTTTGGGGGATTTTCCAATTCTTCTTCCCTCTGCCTCACCTTCTTGGGCCAAGGGAGAAGGGGGAGGAGGAAAAGGAAGGGCGATAATACCATCAGCACTGCTCATTAATCCATTCAAAACTCCTGTGTCTTTTCAAAGGACCGGAGTAGGCTTTATGCCCCAAGGCAAAAAGGAATTGTGGGGTATTGAGTATAATCAGAAAAGTTTTAAAAATACAGTTCAGTTAATTTCTAAGAAACCTTACTGGGATAAGACCTTGCAGTTAGAGAGAGTGGAGTTTTATACTTGTAAAACTGCTAGGGTCGTCTTTGGAGAGTTGAAACTCCTCTTTTCTTACCTCGTGGATTTTCCACTTCCACAGGTGAGCTTGATTTCCCAACCCCCTACGGGTACTTATAAAACAGTGTTTATGTCTAGAATGGGTTGGAAAATTGCTGTTTTAATCACTAGAATAAATAGACAGTGTGTGATCTTTGACCCAGGAGGAAAATATCAGATTTATTGATTCACACTCCTAGAGTACAATTCGGTATCAGAAACTCAAACTTTGATTTTTAGGCAAAAGAATTCAGGGATATAGCCGAGTGTTCTAGTAAAGTCATTACTGTACAGACTATCCCCAAGATCTTCTCTTCTAAACAAGAGAAGGGAATTTTGGGATATGTGATTGCTTACAATTTTTAAATTTTGATTTTACATTTTTAAACATTTTTGATTTTACATCTTCAAAGTATTTTGATTTTACATTTTAAAGTTATTTTGGTTTTATATTTTTAATCTATTTTGGTTTTACATTTTTAAATTCTTTGCCTTTTACCTTAGCAATGCACTTCGGGCATACACAGAAAGTGCAGCTAAGTGACAGACTGACTAACTTTTGTCTGACTTTTGTTAATCTTTTTGACAACAACTTTGTTTCCACTGTGACGTGGAAAGGCCTGGATGGCATTTGGAAAGGCCCAAGTTGGGCCCTGGGGACATTCTTTACTAGGTGTAGATCCAGCAGCAGAGTTCATCCCCACCAGAGACTTTTGTAACCTGGGCATCCAAGAGAAGGACCAGACAACAGCCCAGAGGGACCAGCCAGATGTCAGCAGCCCTCCAGACGCTGATGGCAGCGATGCCCCTCCTGACCGTGACCAGAGACACCAGACACAGTTCCAGTGTTGCAGCTGAAATGGACTGTTTTGGGTGATACGCAATATAAAGACTGTAAATGGACAATGGGCCTGTTTTCTTCTCCCGTCGCCACTTGCCATATGGTGGCCTGGGAAGAGGCTTTGCCCTATGCTTTCTATTGAAGGAATATGCTTTTAAATTAGTGGGTGAAAAACCAACACACCCACCTGCCATTGTTATTGAGACAATGTTACTGGACATGACTTTGCTTATGTGCACCTGTGAAACTAGAATTGTTCTAGAATTGTGAAAAGTGCAATAGAGAATTGTGATAAGCTAGAATTGCTCTAGAATTGTGAAAAGTGCAATAGAGAATTGTGATAAGCTAGAATTGTTCTAGAATTGTGAAAAGTGCAATAGAGAATTGTGATAAGCTAGAATTGTTCTAGAATTGTGAAAAGTGCAATAGAGAATTGTGATAAACTAGAATTGTTCTAGGAGTGTGAAAAGTGCAACAGAAAAATTGTAAGAAACTAGAATTGGTCTAGAACTGTGATAAATGTAACTAGAATTGTGACAACCTACCTCACTGATATTTGTTAACTAGAATTGTGATGTTTTACCTTGTTGACTTCCCACCTCAGTGTTGACATCCTACCTCATTGGCATCCAATCTCTTTGGCCTATTATCTCGAGTATGACTTTGATGAATGGGTTGAACATTTGGGCCACTGTTGAGCCTGGTTCTCATTGTCATACTTCTGTTTACTGATTTGCTGCTTTGTACCTCCTTGGGCATAACACTCTGTCATCTCATGGATCAAGTGAACTATAGCTGGTGCTAAAAGTTTAGCTTGGTGAGATGTGTGGTTCCCGCAAAACAAGAGAAGGGAATTGTAAGGGCCCTTTAAATGGGCGGACACAGTGCATCGGGAGATTGAGGCCCGGAAGTAATTTCTGTGGATATTAGGACTGCCCTTGGGCGGGATCCTGGCCATATTGAGATAGTTTCGTAATGGGTGACTCTCTCGCTGATTGGCTGTGTGTGTGACCTCACAGGCCCTATGTAAGCCCACTGCAGGCAGCAACCGCCCTCTTTAACCTCCTGCTGTTCACCCTGGCTCCTAGCCTGGGTGGCCAAGCCAAGATGGGTAGCCGAAAGAGGTAAGGGTTTTGGTAGTGAACACGTGGGTCTTCTGACCAGGTGTTCACCAGGGAACCAACAAGTCAGGGCATCAGTTAGGGCATTATGTGAGTAGGTATAATAAAGGCTTTTAAGATTACACGTGGCTGTTCTTGAGTGCGCTACCGGTTACTAAGCTATAGATTCAAGAGATTGTGGCCAGAGACCTTAGAAGGCCTCAGAGGAGGCGAGCCGGGTAGAGCTCACACTGCAAAGGACAGCGGTCAAAGGTACTCTGGTGGGTCTAGGACAGAATAGTAATTGTAACTGCCAGGAGAGCACGTTACATATTATGATTTATTCAACTGATTAATCAGACCAATCTGGGCTTGAAAGGCTCAGGAAACATTTGGAATATAGATTTCTAAATTTGCATATCTCATGTTGCCTTTGAGTTACTCCAATTCTGCTTTGCTCATAGAACCCACCACTTTGTTTGATGCAGGTGCACCCTGTTGAGCACTTCTCAGTGCTCATTGGCTCCTCAGAGCCAATGTCTCCCATATCTCATAATTTATTCTGAAGTTCTTCAGAGACACCTTGAAAGTGTCATTATAATACTTTTTCTGACTTCCATGTGAACACCTGCAACACATGTATAATATAATATATAATAGAGAACCACTAAAGTTTCTTGAATGGAAAAATGACTAGATCAGATCGACTGGAAAGAAAATAAAATGGAATCTAGCCCAGGTAATGGGATACAGTTTAGAAATCTCTAAATATTAAATTCCCTGGCTCAATGTAACCACCAATCTCTACTCATTACTTCAACCACCCTTCTTTTCTTTCCTTACTCTTTCATTGCTTAGCCAGAAGGTCATATATAGGATTTCTAAAGATCTTTTTCCAAGTTCAAGAGTAAGTTATATAAGTAATGCAACCATAGAATAATAGGTAATCAAAAGTATAGAAAAGAAATCTATCTCATCATATGGTAATTGGAAAGAGCACCATATTTGGTGTCAGAAGGTTTGTATCTATCTAAAATCTATCTCTTCTCCTTACTAGCTGGTTTCCTTGGGAATCTCAGTTACCTCATCTGTAAAATGAGGTAGCTGAGTGAAATAATGTCTCGGGTTCCTAACAGGTTCTAAATTCCATGATTCTATGAGAAAAAGCAAACTGTCCAAAAATGGAAATATAAGAGCAATGATTGGATAAGTATTGATCAAAGAGGCTTTAGAGGGGATTCTGCATTTGGGAGAAAACTGGTTTTGTTGTGATGTCATGAAAAGAGTCCCTGACCAGGAACCTGAAGACTTTGGGTCAAGCTACAATTCTATCACTTATTCACTGTATTGATGTTGGGTTGATTGCTTTCTTTCTCTGAACATAGTAGTTCCCATCTGTGAAATGAAAGGATGGAAAAGATAAGTGATACCAATCCTAAATTTTATGATCTCCCATTAAATTGGGTAGCTATCACTAACTAAATCTATCCTAAACTAACTTGCTCCTTGGTGCCCATAGTTTGGTCACCTCCAAATAGTGTCATCATAATTCTGTACTGGAGCTGCTTTCAAGTACAGATTAGCCCCTCTGCCATGTAATTCAAATATATAGGTGGCTCCATATATACTATTGCTATATTGCTATGGATAGGTCATTTAAGTTTATTTGGCTCCAGTTTCTTCAATGATAAAGTGAGACGACTGGACTAGAGTAGGAATTCTTCATCTTTTTTGTGCCTTGGACCTCTATGACCTCTTTGAAATCTATGGATCCCTTTTTAAAATAACATTTTTATTTTATATATATATATATATATATATATATATATAATACACAAACACACACAATATAAAATTGAGGAAATGTTAAATCTCAGTTAGAAGTTAGTGAAAATAGAAATGTAATTTCTTTCCCATCCAAGTTCATGGATCCCTGAAACCTATCCATGGACCCCAGAGGATCTTGAAGGTCCCTTCCAAATCTACAGTCTATGAGCCAATAAAAACACCTTACCCTAGATCAAGCATCCAAAACAAATCTCCTGTTCACTTAAAAAAAAAAATCATGAAACCTCAGAAAATCAGGAAGCTACTGTTGGCCTCTTATTCAAATATTCCTAGAAAATCATTAACTTGTAGCCTATCCTTGCCCCCAATCCACAGAAATGAAAGAAAAAGTTAGAGTATACACTTGTTGTAACCTCCTCTCCCTGCAAAAAATCATCCTGAGAGCTCACAAAGACAGACCTCATTCCCTATTGTTCCCAGTTACTATACTAAAGTAGCTGGATTTTCTTCTCTATGTCTCAGTTTTCTAATCTGTAAAACAGTGACACTGAACATGGATGTTTTCTATGATGAGTTCTCCTTCAAACTCTACTATTAGGTATTCTTTATGCTAAGGGGCACCCAATTTACCCTGTATAGATCTCATTTGTATATAGTTTGCATATTATCTCTCCTTTACTCTGTGAAGTCCTTGAAAACAGGGATTGGGTTTTTTGTTGATTTTTCCCCCCTTTCTTTGAATCTCCATTGCCAACCACAGTTTGTAGCACATAGTAGATGCTTCATGCTTATTGACTTAACTTGATTCTTTGGCTTCAATTTCCTTAACTGCAAGATAATGAAATCAGACTTGATGACTGCAATGTCCCTTTTAGCTCCACATTTATTCTCCTATCATAATATTATTTAGCATGTTACAGTGATCTCAGAATCTAAAGGGGCTTTAGAGATCACTCAAGTCAATTCCTTGAAGCCAACATCCAGACTCTATTCTTTAAAGATAAAGAGAATCTCTTTTATAAAAATTTTTGTTATTGCTTTTTATTTACAAAACATATGCATGTGTAATTTTTCAACACTGACCCTTGCAAAACCTTCTGTTCCAAATTTTCCCCTCCTTTCCTCCCATCTCCTCCCCTAGATAACAGGTATTCCAATATATGTTAAAATACATGTTAAATCCAATGTATGTATACATATCCATACAGTTATTTTGCTGCACAAGAAAAATTGGATCTAGAAAGAAGAAAAAAAAAAAAAAACCTGAGAAAGAAAACAAAAATGTAAGCAAACAACAACAGAGAGAATGAGAATGCTATGTTCTGGTCCACACTCAGTTCTCACAGTCCTCTCCCTGGGTGTAGATGGCTCTCTTCATTACTGAACAACTGGAACTAGTCTGAATTAATTCATTGTTGAAGAGAGTCACGTCCATCAGAATTGATCATTGTATCATCTTGTTGTTGTGTATAATGTTCTCCTGATTCTGCTCATTTCACTCAGCATCAGTTCATGTAAGTCTCTCCAGGCCTCTTTGTATTCATCCTGCCGGTCATTTCTTACAGAACATTCCATAACATTCCTATACCATAATTTGTTTAGCCATTCTCCAATTGATGGGCATCCATTCAGTTTCCAGTTTCTTGCCACTTCAAAAAGTGCTCCATAAACATTTTTGCAGATGTGGATCCCTTTGCCTCCTTTAAGATCTCTTTGGGATATAAGCCCAGTAGTAACACTGCTGGGTCAAAGGATATGCACAGTTTAATAACTTTTTGAGCATAGTTCCAAATTGCTCTCCAGAATGGTTGGATCAGTTCACAACTCCACCAACAATGTCATTGTCCCAGTTTTCCCACATCCCCTCCAACAATCATGATCTTTTCCTGTCATCCTAGCCAATCTAACAGGTGTATGTGGTATCTCAGAGTTGTCTTAATTTCCATTTCTCTAATCAATAGTGATTTGGAGCACCTTTTCTTTCTTTTTTTTTTTTTAATTAATTTTATAATTATAAATTTTTTTATAACATTATCCCTTGTATTCATTTTTCCAAATTTTCCCCTCCCTCCCTCTACTCCCTCCCCTAGATGACAAGCAATCCTATACATATTAAATGTGTTACAGTATAACCTAGATACAATATATGTGTGTAAATCCAATTTTCTTGTTGCACGTTAAAAATTGGATTCTGAAGGTATAAGTAACCTGGGTAGAAAGACAGTAGTGCTAACAATTTACATTCAATTCCCAGTGTTGGAGCACCTTTTCATATGACTAGAAATAGTTTCAATTTTTTCATCTGAAAATTGTCTGTTCATATCCTTTGACCATTTGTCAACTGGAGTATGCCTTGATTTCTTATAAATTTGACTCAGTTCTCTATTTTGGAAATGAGAACTTTATCAGAACCAGGACTTTTGAATGTAAAAATGTTTTCCCAGTTTATTGCTTTCCTTCTAATCTTATCTGCATTAGTTTTGTTTGTATAAAAACTTTTTAACTTAATATAATCAAAATTATCTATTTTGTGATCAATAATGATTTCTAGTTCTTCTTTAGTCACAAATTCCTTCCTCCTCCATAGGTCTGAGAGATAAACTATCCTATGTTCTTCTAATTTATTTATAATCTCATTCTTCTCTCTCTCTCTCTCTCTCTCTCTCTCTCTCTCTCTCTCTTTTTTTTCTTCCTGAGGGTGGGGTTAAGTGACTTGCCCAAGGTCACACAGCTAGGAAGTGTTAAGTGTCTGAGACACATTTGAACTCAGGCCCTCCTGAATTCAAGGGCTGGTGCTCTATCCACTGAGCCACCTAGCTGCCCCATAATTTCATTCTTTATATCTAGATCATGGACTCATTTTGCTCTTATCTTGGTATACGGTGTTAAGTGTGGCTCAATGCCTAGTTTCTGCCATACTAGTTTCCAATTTTCACAGCAGTTTTTGTCAAAGAATGAATTCTTATCCCAAAAGCTGGGGTCTTTGGGTTTGTCAAACACTAGATTGCTATAATTATTGACTATTTTGTCCTGTGAACATAACCTATTCCACCGATCAACTAATCTATTTCTTAGCCAATGCCACATGGTTTTGGTGACCACTGCTTTATAATATAATTTTAGATCTGGTATGGCTAGGCCACCATCATTTGATTTTTTTTTTTTCCATTAGTTCCCTTGAAATTCTTGACCTTTTGTTCTTCCAGATGAATTTTATTGTTATTTTTTCTAGGTCAATAAAATAGTTTCCTGGGAGTTTGATTGGTATAGTACTAGATAAATAGATTAGTTTAGGTAGTATTGTCATCTCTATTATATTGGCTTTGACCTATCTAAGAGCATTTGATATTTTTCCAATTGTTTGGATCTGATTTTATTTGTGTGGAAAGTGTTTTGTAGTTTTGCTCATATAGTTCCTGATTTTCCCTTGGCCAATAGATTCCCAAATATTTTATACTATCAACGGTTAATTTTAAATGGAATTTCTCTTTGTATCTCTCTCTTGCTGTTAGAGATTTTATACATTATATACATTATACAGTATAAAAATGCTGATGATTTATGTTGTATCCTGCAACTTTGCTGAAGTTGTGGATTATTTCTAATAGCTTTTTAGTTGATTCTCTGGGGTTCTCTAAGTATACCATCACATCTTCTGCAAAGAGTGATAGTTTGGTTTTCTCATTACCTACTCTAAACCCCAAATGGGGAAATATCTCAACAACAATACCACCTTACAGCTCTAAAAAGAAATGCTGTGGCTGATAAACTTGATACAAAATCTTTACTGAATAATCTTTTCCAATGTTCTTGCAAGGCAGCCTGGGGATAATTAAATCACAAAACTTGGAACTTCAGAGAGCATAAATACTCCTTTTGTTCTTCAAGATCTTGAGGGAAAGAATTTCTCTCTGATACCTTAGCAGCTTATTCTAGGTATCACCTCCACAGAACCCCATAGTAAAGAAGTTCTTCCTCAAATCTAACCTACATCTCAATTGCTGAAATGTATACCTACTTCCCTAGAAAGGAACAAGAGTAAAATTCATTGCTTAGCATTTTATTTGCTATGAGGAGGATGAGGGAATGATAAAAAAAAAAAAAATTCTGGAAAGAACTAAGGACATGATTTTTGTAAACATGGCAAATTTGTAAGTGAGGAGATTGGAAAGATCAGGAAAGTATTTTCTGTGAACTTTGCTTGTTCTCCTGACCCAGTTCAGAAGCTGTTATTTTGTTTGTGTCAATCATTTTCAATGAAGTTTCCATCCCCATAGTTTTCATGAATTTTCTAGTTGTTTAATAGTGAGCAATCGTAAAATGATTTGTTAAGATTAAAAACAACAAAAAAAATGTTTCTCTGTGTTCTATGACACATAGTAAATTTATTCTGCCAATTTAGTGGGACTCCAATGTTCTATTTTGACATTATTCCTCATATCATCATCAATAAGCGGTCAACAAGTTAGAATCCTGGGGCCCTCACAGCTAAATGATGCAGTTATAGTAAAAGCAAAGAAGATGGAAAACCACTGACACAATTTAATCCAGAAAGGTTAAATAACCTTCCCAATATTCTCAAGGGTAAATTGTTTTTTCATCTTACTCAATATTAGTTAAAGTAAAAAGTAAGAGAAAAAAGTAAGCATAACTTAATGGGAAGAAAGCACTAATTTGGAGTAAAAAGATCTGGGTTCAAATTCTACCTTTGCTACTTATTAGCCAAGCAAATTTGGGCATGTTGAAGCTATGTTCCACTTATATGTTCACCTGTTTCTTCATTTGTAAAAAAGATTCTGAATTAGATGACTTCTAAGGTCCTTCTAATTCAAATATTTGTAAGAGCACCTCCTATATAAGAATCAATGTGCCAAACCTGGAAGAGAAAAATTTGCAAATCACTTAGTTTCTGCCATCAAGGCAAAGCACAGTAATATGGCAGAAAGATTATGAGATTGGGAAGTCACAATGAAGCTCCTTCAGGGCAGGGATTGTTTTATTTTTGGCTTCTTATCCCCAGAGTCTAAACCAATGCCAGGTACATAATAGATGCTAAATAATTATTTATTGATTTAGTGACTTGGGTTCAAATTTCAGTTAACATAAGCTATTTAACTCTGCGCAAGCTCCCTGAGCCTCAGTTTCCTCAATTATTAAATGAAGGGCTTGAACTTGATGGCCAGTAAAACCTATTAGCTTTAAATTTCTAAATTCTAAGAAATTGAGTCACTGGATACTTATCTCTCTCTGAGAGGTCACAACTTATGCTTGTGGAAAACAGAGTTACACTGATACCAAAAAAATTATTTAGGTGCAAAACTTTTTACATATAACACTTTATACATTTCAGGTCTGAAACTTTCTCTTTACCAATTTATTAACAATTTCTATATGAGAAACAGGTTGCACTACATGATTTCTAAGATACCTTCCATCGCTAATATTTTGTGATAAAACTGAGGCCTAAAGATCTAAACTGACTGACCTATTCATACACCATACATCTAACATGAAATACTCTTTTGTTTTTGTTTTTTGCTGAGGCAATTGGGATTAAATTACTTGCCCAGGGTCACACAGCTAGGAAGTATTAAATGTCTGTAACCCGAGTTGAACTCCAGGGCCCATATTCTATCCACTATGCCATCTAACTGCCTTTATATATCATACACCTAATTAATCAAAGAATAGGAGCTTGAATCCAATTCTGATTCCACATCCAATGTTCCATTCATTACACCAGGTTGATTCTCTCTTAGGATGCTATTGACTAATGTATGTTAATCCTCTTGATGGGGGTTGAAGTTCCTTTAAGATCTTTGCTCCGAAAAACAGGGTTCCCCCTTTCCTTTCCCTCATTATTCTTAGAATCATAGGATCTAAATTTGGAAAGAGCTTTAGATATCATCTACCCTTTATAGATGAGGAAACAGGTTCAAAGAGATAACTTGCCCAATGTCAAATAACTAGTCAGTGACAGAGAATCTGAATCAGGACCTTTGCCATGATAGAGCAATCCCTAACTCAGTTAACATATCTTTTTAAGTATCTCCTTTAAATTTATGACCAGAGGAGAACTAGAGATCATTATCGATCAGAAAATAGAAGATTTTGATTACATCAAACTAAAAAGTTTCTGTACAAACAATACTAATGCAAACAAGATTAGAAGGGAAGTAACAAATTGGGAAAATATTTTTAAAGTTAAAGATTCTGACAAAGGTCTCATTTCCAAAATATATAGAGAACTGACCCTAATTTATAAGAAATCAAACCATTCTCCAATTGATAAATGGTCAAAGGATATGAACAGACAATTCTCAGATGATGAAATTGAAACTATATCCACTCATATGAAAGAGAGTTCCAAATCACTACTGATCAGAGAAATGCAAATTAAGACAACTCTGAGATACCACTACACACCTGTCAGATTGACTAAGATGACAGGAACAAATAATGATGAATGTTGGAGGGGATGTGGGAAAACTGGGACACTGATGCATTGTTGGTGGAGTTGTGAAAGAATCCGGCCATTCTGGAGAGCAATTTGGAACTATGCCCAAAAAGTTATCAAGCTGTGCATACCCTTTGATCCAGCAGTGCTACTACTGGGCTCATATCCTAAAGAAATACTAAAGATGAGAAAGGGACCTGTATGTACCAAAATGTTTGTGGCAGCCCTTTTTGTAGTGGCTAGAAACTGGAAGATGAATGGATGTCCATCAATTGGAGAATGGTTGGGTAAATTATGGTATATGAATCTTATGGAATATTATTGCTCTGTAAGAAATGACCAGCAGGAGGAGAGACTTGGAGAGACTTACATCAACTGATGCTGAGTGAAATGAGCAGAACCAGAAGATCACTATATACTTCAACTACGATACTGTATGAAGATATATTCTGATGGAAGTGGAAATCTTCAACATAAAGAAGATCCAACTCACTTCCAGTTGATCAATGATGGACAGAAACAACTACACCCAGAGAAGGAACACTGGGAAGTGAATGTAAATTGTTAGCCCTACTGTCTATCTACCCAGGTTACTTATACCTTCGGAATCTAATACTTAATGTGCAACAAGAAAATGATATATACACAGATATATTGTATATGGGTTATATTGTAACATATGTAAAATGTATGGGATTGCCTGTCATCAAGGGGAGGGAGTAGAGGGAAGGAGGGGATAATTTGGAAAAATGAATACAAGGGATAATGTTATAAAAAAAAATTACTCATGCATATATACTGTGAAAAAAAATTATAAATAAATTTTAAAAAAAGTATCTCCTTTAAGGGTCAATTAAGCTTAGGAAGTTTCAGGCTCCTTGGGAGGTTAGTGGGAGAAAAGATTTTGGGGGCAACTGATACTTTGGTCATTCCTGGGATTATATTCCATAGACAGTAGTCTACAGAAAAAGCTAACTTTGTGTACTCCCCTAGTCTGCTCTGTATTGAATTCAAAGTGACAGGGGAGTAGAGAGAGATGGTGCCTAAGAGGCCTTCAAGGTCTCACCCCCACCCTGACCCTTTTACCTCTTCTCCCATTACTAGGTGTGCCTATTTCAAAAAGGTAGCCCCATGTAGATACCTAAGAGTAATAAGGACCACCAAATCACAGAATATGATAAGAGGGACCATAAAATCTTAAATTTGGAAGATAGAATTTACTCCCTTCTTTTTACTTTAAGTCTAATACTTATATGAATAAGACAACTTTCTACAGCATCCCTAAGTAGTCACCTAGACTCTATTTGAAAACATCCAGTCATGGGAAACTTACTACTTCTCAAGGCCACTTATTTCTGTGGTAGACAACTGCTAGGAGAGCCAAAATCTGACTTTTTGCAGCATTTCCCCATTGTTCCTAATCTCTGGGCCACTCAGGAAGAACAGAAGGAGTCTAATTACTCTTCTACATAAAAACCCATCAAAATTTGAAAAAGTGTCCTATTCCTCCATCCTGCTTCCCAATTTTTTCTTCTCTAGGCTAAGCAGCTCCAATTTCTCCAACTGATTCTTGTATGGCATGATATCTATGCCTCCTACTGTCTTAGCTGCCCACTATCCAGACTACATCTGCCCATCTAGGCTCCAATTTATAGGCGTGGCACTTTGAACTACACACAATATTCAAGGTGTGTTTTGTTTATGGCAAAGAACAGTAGAACTATCACATGCTCCATTCTACACAAAGCCCTGTGGAATGGAATGTGGTATGGAAAAAAGCTCTCTTTCTTCACAGACTTTAGAGTTGGAAGGAATCTCAGAGATCATCTTTTCTAACCTCCTTCATGAAACTTTTTTTTTATCATTTGTTTTTATATCATTTTCCTTTCAAATGAATTCTTCCACCTCTCCTATACAGCAAATATCCCTTGTAATAAGGAAAAAATGGAAATGGGAGGAGGGAGCAGTATGGCACAGCTAACTAATATATCAACAAAGTCTGCTGGTATATGCAATATCCCACACTCTTTGTCTTCCACCCTTCTAATGAAATGAAAAAAATGCCTTTTAAAAAAAATTTTCTGGGGCCAACGTTGGTCATTAAAATAATATAGAATTCAGTTTTGCTATTGTTCTTTCCATTTACATTACTATATTCATTTTACATATATTGTTTTACTGATTTTATTTAACTTACCTTGAATTAATTCATTTACATTTTCTCATGCTTCTCTGGATTGTTCATATTCATCTTTTCTGAGTAATATTCCATTATGTTCATATACCACAATCTGGTGGTGGTGGTGGCAAAAAAATTAGAAACTGAGAAGATGCCCATTACTTGGAGAATGGTTCCTTCAATATGAGAGAATGTTACTGTGCTATAAGAATTGATGATGGAAATGGAATCAGAAAATAACTTAGAAAACCATATGAACTAGTACAAAGTGTAATCAGTAGAACCTGAAGACCAATTATAGCAAAATTATAAAGTTTATCAAATATGAAAAACTTAGTATCTGATCAACACAATGATCAACCATAATTCCAGAAGAATTATGAATTTAAAGAAACATGCTATCTATCTCCAAATAGAGAGTTGATGTACTCAGCTTACAAACCGAAGCATATGTTCTTTTTCTTTCTTTGTCCTTATTTTTTGGGAAAGGTGTGGATAATGTGGGATTTTATTTTGCATGATTATACATATTTGAAATGAGTTTCATTTTTCTTGCGTATTCAAAGGGTAGGAAGTTAGGAAGAAAAGGAGATAATTCAGAATTAGAAAAAAATAAAATTGAATTTTACAAAAGTACAGCTATGAATGAATATTTTGGTGTCTTTTATTTCTATGGTATATATGCCTTGAAACAAGATTTCTGAGTCAAAGAATTTAGGCATTTTAGTCATTTTCTTAATATATTTCCATCACTATCAAGAATGGTTGGACCAATTTTACAAATCCCTTAACAATTTATTAAGGTGCCTGTCTATGGTCCCTCCAAATTTGAGTGTTCCCAATTTTCTTTTTTAATCTTTTCCATTTGGGGGGCCAAATCTTCATTTTACAAATGAGGAAACTGAGGCTTAGAGAGGCCATAGAGTAACTTTCCCATGGTCACATAAGTAACTAGCACAGCAAGGTTTCAAATACATGTGTTCTTTCTTTAAATTCAGAGTTCCTTCCTATACATAAGAATTCTACAAAACCAAGATTTGTATGGGAAGGCAGTGAAAATGAGCTTTTGAAACAAAGCTAGGAATGACTGGAGCTTGGCTTCTCCCCCAGAAGCACCAAATGCAGGGCTTTGGTACATTATTGGCTGTCTCCCAATGAACTTGTTTTATTCCCTGCATAAGCTATGCTGACAGGTGATAAATTGCAAAAAGTAATGTTACAGCAGGATTTAACTGTCTGCTGAGTCACACTTTACTGCTCCAGTATTGTGCAAAACAGCCCCAGCTTTCATTACTAATCAAAGCTGCCATTAATTACCCAGAAATAAAGGACGTTTTGAAAATGTTCCCCAAATGATACCGGCCGATTGTCTCAGGGCTGGTTTTTGAATGCAGCTCTAAAAGCGGGTCCTGTCAGACAGGGTCAGCTGTACAAACGCAGATCTCAGCTGCAATAATGTTCACGCAGAAAGTCCTCTTAGCAGCACATCTGGCCCATAGAATCATAGGGGCTGCAAGGGATCTTAGAACACAGAACAGAAGATGCACAAACTAAAAGAAATGTTAGATATTGTCTAGACCAAATCCTTTACTTTAAAAAGATGAAACTGAGGATCAGAAGAGGAAGTAAATCAGATAAACCAATATTTACTAAGCACCTACTGTGTGTAACACACTGTGTTGGGCATAAAAAACAAATATGAAAAACAGCTTTTGGAAATATTGAGTTGGCAATATCATTGGAACCTCCCAATGGAGATATCTAGTTCCCAGTTGTTAAAGTGAGACTGGATTTAAGAAAAGATTGAAACTCCCTCCCACACTCTCAAAAAAACATTTTTTTTTTTTTTACGAGAAAAGATTGACCAATCCAAGACTAGAACCCAAGTTTCCTGGCTATAAGTCATGTTTTTTCTACTACAAAATACTGCTTCCCTGGGTCCTCTTTTTTCCTCCTCCCTCAAAAAGACAGCCACCTCACTTCCTTAATATCTCTTTGCCTTGGGCCAGTATGTTTCTATTTTGACACTGATCTCAAACTGCCATTCCTCTTCATCCCTCTTTCCCAAGGGAGTCACTAACCTTGGAGGTAGGAAAAGACTACATCTGCACAGATGGCCCTCAGCCAAGAAATCAGGAAGAGGGAAACCACACCTTAGAAGGAGCCTCAGCTAGACTAGTTTCTCTGTAGGGGTCTGAGAGAAGGAAGGAGAAGGATGAGGGGATGAGAATGGGTAATGAATGAAAACTATAAGCATAAGAAATATACTCTTATTCTCTTGACTCATAGGAAATCTTGGTTCATGGAATTTAGAGTTGAAAATTCCCTTGGAGATCATCTTGTCTGATACTATGGAAAGTACAAAGAATTTGGAATCTGGAGGCATAAAGTTTAAGTCACTTGACTTCTGGGACCTCAGTTAATTCATCCATAAAATAAGGGAGTTAGTTCTCAAAGGCCCCTTCCAGCTTTAAATCCAATGAGGAGAAAACTGAGGCTCAGCAAAGGGGAGCATCTTGCTGAAAGTTACACAGGTATTAAATATCAGATGGAATTGAAACCAACATCTCTGACTCCAAATTATTTTTAAACTGTAAGAAAAGCACCTCTCCCAACACCCTAGGATAAAAATCTTAATCAGTTACCCTCATATGGAGTCATCTATGAAGTCCTGTTGATTTTTCCTTTGAAATGTCTTTTGCATCTAGGATTAGCATTTTAAACAAAATCATCTAGAGCACCGTTTTCATTTTAGGAAGATAGGATTGGTAATGTTGAATAACTTGTATAAAGTGGTACAGCAAAATCCAAATTCAGATATTCCAAATCCAAATCTAATGGTTCTTTCTACCTCACCATTAAGCCTTCTCTGTTCTGTCTACTCCATTCCTGTTCCCTACCATTCTAATACTAGCTCTAATTACCTTTGCAACAGTCTCTAGTCTCTTTCCTGCTACACATATCATCAGATTAAAATTCTGAAAGTATAACTCTGATCATATCACTCAAAGTGAAACAAAAGTCTCCAATGGCTCCCTAAAGTCTGCGGAATAAAATTTGAAGTCCTTAGCCTGGCTTTTTTTTTTTTAAGGCACTCCATGAGCTCACCAGGTAGGTATTTAATCTTACCCTCCATTATAAAACCTCTACTGCACACAGGCCAGTTACCTCCCTCTTCTACAAATTTACCAGACTCATTCTTTGCCAGTGCCTTTGCTCAGGACACATGCTATATATGCCCTTCCTTCTTCCTTCTATTCATCCCATTCTAGTGTAGCTAGAAAAAGGACTGGACTAGAGATTATAAGTTCTTACTCACTGCATAACTTTTCCCAAATCTCACTACAAAGCTCAACTTCAGTTTCCACATCTGTAAAACATAACTCTGCATCACAATGTAGTTTTGAGGAAAGCATTCTATAGATCTAAAAGTGCAATACTCAAAGAAACTATTCATTTTTAAGGCTCAACTTTAAACAATGAATGCCCTCCTCAGGAAAGCCTTACCTGACTACTCCAGCCCACAACTATTACTGTCCATACCTCCCATTGCACGCTGAGCATACATAGCCTTAAACAATTACTTATCTGCTCCCATTTATCTTCCCAACTTACTTATTAGGTCCTTGAAAGCAGAATCCCAGGAATTTCCCTTTTTCTCTCTATTACTTCCATTTCTAAGCATTAATGAGACAGAGACAGAGCAGGTGCTCACTCTAAGGGTTGAGTAACAGCCTACAATGTAGCTGAGGAAACAAAGAACTCTTATAGTAGTAGTAGTATATGGTTATGGTATTAGATTTATGATCCAATGAATCCATTGCTGAATGGGTTCAAACCCCAAACCCAGCAGAAACACTTTAGGGAGGTGGTTATAGTGTAATAATAAAACAACAGGACTGGATATCAAGAGACATAGATTTGATTGAGTCTCAACTCTTATTTAATTGAGTGGAGATTTAAGCAAGTCACTTTTCCTCTTTCAGCCTTAGTTTCCACATCTGTCAAACAAAGTGGGGGAGGGGGAGGAGAGACCTTTTCCAATTCTCTTTCATATGTGAAGACTCCTACCAGCTCTCATATTCTGACTCTATTCTAGGAGATTGACACAAGAAAGAGAGAACAACTGAGTGCATATCGATGTGTTACTGCAGTACAATGGAAATTCAGAGAAGGGAGATGTGAAGGTCAGCGGTCCATCCAACCCCCAAAAGATGGAATAAGACAAAATGAGATTTATAGACATCAAGAGAGCCTTGGTTGCAATGCAAGCAAATGCTTCACAGAAAAACAGGTTGATATTCTCTGAATTCTTAAAAGACAAGGAAGCTTATTCCAGACATAGCCTTAGGTTTTTAAATGTCTGAATATGTAAGGAGATGAAGTCAACGATCTCCGGAAGGGCCAGATATGAGAATTTAGATTATTTTAGCTATGATGCTACTCTTGATGACCACTGATAAATAACAACTTCTTTGGGCTAGAGTTCCCTATTCAGTGAAAAGGAGATAAGAACATTAGTCATCTAATTCACTGGGTTACTGCTAAGCTCCAATAAGATAATGTAAACAAAATGCTTTATAAAACCTAAATCATTGCATCAACATGAACTACTAATAAACAATACAACATACCAACCCAACCCCCCCCCCCAATCCTGGACTAATGTTTTTGGAATGGTTGTTCCCAAGCCCTGGAAGGTTCTTTAAAGAGCTCATTCCTGTGGTTCTGCTGCACTCCAGCTCACCTTGTCAGACTAAAAGAAAAGGCAGGTGGTGGGTCACCTTTCCAGCATACATGCCTAGAGGCAGCCCATTCTCAGAGAGAAGTGTGGTCTTTTCATGGATCCAGGTACAAAGCAGGATGAGACTTGTGGGGCATCACACAGTCACCTGACAGGATGCCTCCAATTAGGTTTGCAATTACATTTCCAAAGGATCATCTTCTCATACAAGCCTGGGGGTGAGGGAGTGTCAGTGATGAGGGAAGGAGGTGGGGAAAGCTAATGAGAGGGAGAAACATTGGCTCACCACAAAGATAGGAGTTCCAGCTCTGCCTCTCTTTGTGATCTCAAGCATTATTCCACCTCCCTGAAGTGGAAAGAACACTGATTTGGAGTGAGGGGAACTGTTTTCAAATCCTGCCTGAATCAGTTACTACTTTTTTAGCCTCAGGCAAGCCACAACTTCTTTGGGTCTCAGTTACTCACCATCGAAAAGAGGGGTTTAGACTAGATTGCCTTTGTAGTCCCTTGCAGTTCCAAACATCTAGTCCCATCTATATATATGACTTCCCAGAATTGCTCTTATTTACTGAAAGAAGAGTCATGTCTAATATTATAAAGGCAATGAAAAGACTCCCTCAATGCACTATAACTATAAGGGAGAAGCATCATAGAAGAGTAGAAAAAGAATTTGGGAGATCTCCTAGCTTTCCCATGAACACATTGGGTGGCCATGGAGAAAATCACTTTCCCCTTATTTGTATCAGTTTTCTCATTTGTAAAAAAGGAGTCAATAATACTTTCAGTATCTGCTTCAAAAGACTATTTGTTAAACATACATAAGCTATCTATACTATTAGAAAAAGTTGCTAACTGGAAAGAAAGGCTATAGTGGAAGAAATACTAGCTTTGAAGTATAGGGACTTGGATCCTATAGTGACACTGGTAGTTATTTGCTATTTGTCATAGACAAGTAAGTCATGTTAGACTCTTGGAATGGATTTCCTCATTTGAAAAAAAAAAAAAAAAGACAATAATACAATAATAACTACCTGCTTAACTTAAAGAGTGTTGCAACGATCAAGTGAGACAACATATTTGGAAATACTTTGAAAAAGTAATTATTAAGCCCACTCACTCTCTTCCACTCACATATATGTATATTTAGAGCTGGAAGTGACCTTAGAGAGTGTTTAATTCAACCTCCTTATTCTACAGATGAGGAAACTGATGTGAGTTGCCCAGGACAAGAACTCCAGTCCTATGACTCCACACTATACTAGGAAGCTGGATTCAGTTCTCTCCTACTTCACCATTTCTACCTCCCAGGAATATGAAAAAGGCTAGACTACCCCAAAGATAAGATCTTATGTATCCTGCTCCCTATGGCTCTCAGCCTAACTCTAACCTTTTAGATTTTAGACCTGGAGAGATAGCTCGCATCATGGAGAGAGCTTGCCCTTGAATCAGGAAAACCTAGATTTGAGTCCTGCTTCTGACAATAGACACATGATCCTGGGCAAGTCATTCAACTTGTCAGTGTCCCAGGCAGCTTTCTAAAACTCTAAATTTCACTGAGAATTTATCTCACACTTCAGATTGACAAAAATGATAAAATAAGAAGATGACAAATGTTGGAGGAAGTACAGGAAAACAGGCACACTAATGCACTGTTGGTAGAGCTGTGAATTGATACAAGCATTCTAGAAAGCTACTTGGAACTCCACCCAAAACTGTACCCACTAAATATGCATCCCCTTTTAACCTAAAGAAACCACTACTAGGCATATTCCTCAGAGACCAAAGAAATTGAAAAAGAACCCATATGTACAAAATATTTATGATATTTATTTCTGTTGAAACAAAGCAAAAAGCAAAACTGGAAAATAGGAAGTTATTATCTATTGGGAAATTGCTAAACAAATTATGAATGTAACAGAATATTATTGTGGCTTAAGAACCGGTAGAAAGAACTGTTTCTGAGCAAACTAAAAGGCCTGTCTGAACGAATGCAGAGTGAAATGAAAAGAACAAGGACAATTTATACAATTTCAATTACTAAGAAAAACAACTTTGAAAGACAAAAAAACATGATACCAGAAGACTAAAGAACAAATACCTAATCTCATATCATAGAGAGAGGTTCAAAATGAAGAACAAGTTATATACAATTTTGGACATGGACAGGGAATTACTTTACTTTGCTCGACTATACATATTTGTTATAAATCTTTATTTTTTTCTTTTTCTGTTCAGTGAAATGAGAAAAGAAAATAAATGATTTTAAGTTGGAAAAATGATGAAATTAAAGTTTAAAAAATTTTAAAGACCTTAAGTTGCAGAAAAAGTGACCTATATTGAAAAAAAAAAAAAAAAAAACACTGATAACCTAAGTTCAATCCAAGGCCCCAAAATGATCCTTTCCCACCTTAGCTAACATCACTGAGTCCCAACTTCTTATCCTATAAGACATATGGTATGCACTTTTGACCATTTTTTTTTTGCTACCTCTAGCCTTTACCTATTGATTGCTAGACTCTAGATATAGCAGATGACTTAAGAGTTAGAGAGAACTGCATGTTAATCCCAATCCTTTATCTATGACTATGGACAACTCACAAACTTTCTGACACTTAATTTTCTCATAGATAAAATAGGAGAAATAATAATATAATACACACTTCATAGGGTTGTTCTGAGATTCAAAGATTATAACACTGATTGTTGTACTAGATGACCTCTAAAGACCTTACAACACTAAATCTATGATGCTTTGTTTTGGAAAAAAAATAAACACTTTGAAAACTTTAAAACATTATACAAATAGAAGTTATTATCATCATCATCATCACCACCAACACCATTATTACCATTAAGATATTGCCAAACATCTGGAATGCCAGAAAGGGACTACCCTGACAAACCTGCCCTAAGCTAATAATTTGAATTTGGAATATCTTTGATTCTCTGGTATCATGGTTGGACACTGCATTGATTAGAGTTCTTAAGTCTTTCAAAATTGTTTTTCTTTGTAATTGTCATTGTATAAATTGTTCTAGTTTTCATTCTGCATCAGTCCAAATAGGCCTTTTTAGTTTTCTTAGAAATGGTTTTTTTCATTAATTCCTTATGATAGAGTAATATTTCATACATTCATACACCATTTGGTATGAAATTTGGGTCCCATCTTTATCACTTACTAGTTATGATTTCATCTCTCTAGATCTTAGTTATTTCTTCTAAAAAATGAAGGTGCAATGAATTTTAAGATCTCTTCCAGCTCTAAAATTCAATAACTAATTCCTGAATTTTAAAATGCCATCATATTCTCAAGAGAAAAATTCCCATTGCCACAAAAAAAATCACACTAATGGGTACTGAGCTAGCCTGATTTAAGATCATTTCAAATATTTATTTTTAATAGTATTTTATTACACACACACATACACATCCCTGCACACACTAGTTACATATCAAAGAAATTTTTAGCATTCATTTTTACAAGATTTTTAATTCCAAATGTTTTCCCTTCCTCTCTCCCCTCTTTTTTTCAAAAGATGGCAGGCAGTTTGATAGTTTTCTACATGTGTTATCATGTAAAATATATTTCCATATTAGTCACAATTATAAGAGAAGACACAAATCAAAAGAGGAAATAAAAACACAAGAAACAATAGGGTAAGTAGAAAAATGCTTCAATCTGAATTCAGAATCCAAAAGTTCTTTATCTGGACTATGTATAGCATTTTTTTTCTTGAGTCCTTTGTATTTGTCTTGGATCATTTTGATGCTAAGAAGAGTTGCGTCATTCATAATTGATCATCACACAATATTTCTGATGCTTTGTACAATATTTCCCTGATTCTGCTCATTTTATTTTGCATTAGTTTATATGTTTTTCCAAGTTTTTCTGAAATCTGCTTGATTGTATTCCATTACATTCAGTTTGTTCAGCCATTCTTCAATTGATGTACATTCCCTCAATTTTCAATTCTTTGCCACCACAAAAAGGGTTGTTATGAATATGTTTAAACAGAAAGGTTTTTTTCCCTTTTTATGACCTCTTTGGCAGGTGGACTTAGTGGTGGTATTACTGGATCAAAGGGTATGCACAATTTGGTTGCCCTTTAGGCATGGCTTCAAATTGCTCTACAGAATGATTGGATTAGTTCATAACTCTACCAACAATACATTAGTATGCCAATTTTCCCACATGCTCTCTGTTATTTATCAATGTATTTTTTAAATCATATTAGACAAGATAATAGGTATAAGGTGGTATCTCAGAATTGTTTTAATTTGTATTTCTCTAATCAAGTGATTTATACACTTTTTCACATATCTACAGATAGCTTAGATTTTTTCATCTGAAAATTTCCTATTCATATTTTTTGATCGAAGACTGGCTTGTATTTTTATAAACTTGACTAAATTCTCTATATATTTGAGAAGTAAAGCTTTTATCAGAGACATTTACTGTAAAGATTGATTCCCGGCTGTCTGCTTTCCTTTTTTTTTTTTTGTTGAGGCAATTGGGATAAAGCCCAGGGTCACACAGCTAGGAAGTGTTAAATGTCTGAAGTCACATTTGAATTCAGGTCCTCCTGACTTCACTGCTGGTGCTCTATGCACTGTGCAATCTAGCTGTCTGCAGTCTGCTTTCCTTCTAATCTTGGTTGCATTGGCTTTGTTTACACAAAAGCTTTTAAATTTAATATAATCAAAAATATCCATTTTACATTTTGTAATGCTCTCTATCATTTGTTTGGTCATGAATTTTTCCCCTCCCCATACATCTGACAGGTAGACTATTCGTTACACTTCTAATTTGATTATTGTGTCATCTTTTATGTCTAAACCATGCACCTATTTTGACCTCATTTCAAATGCTTAAAAAAAAACCAAACCAACAGTGCTGGAGGCAAGAGTGTTGAAAAACAGTACCTGTGGCAATTAGATACTAAATGGTAGCCAATGTCTCCCAAATCATCTAATCTCATGAAAGGTGATGAGATGAGGGAAATCTTTGTTCTGATCTCAAGCAATTTATTGAGCATTTGTTCCCTTTCAAAATCCAGTGTTTATTTAGGAAAATATCCACTGGGGGAGGGGATACCAGACCCAGGCAACAACTACAAGTCTGTATGAGAAAATCAAGGCAGCTGCTAGAGTAGTAACAAGAATAAAAGAAAGCAAAGGGTCCTTAAAAGCTGAGATCCACAAGTGCCCAAGAAATCCACAGATAAATTTTTGTAAATTTGAATAATTAAAAATGCATGTTTATTTTTACTAATTTCTAATTGAAATCTATATCCTCAATTACTTAAAAAACATTTTGAGAAAGGATTCATAGATTTCATGAATCTTTCATGCCAAAGGGGTCCATCACACTCATACACATACATACACATACACACATTCACACACACGTTTAAGAAATAAACTAAAGTTGAAAGTTTTCAGAAGGTTTATTATTAGACTATATTCTCAAATCAATGGCATAGGAATAAAAAGAGAAATGGATTTGGAGGTAGAGGACTTCAATTAAAATCTCAGCTTTGCTACTTACTATGTGTGATCCTAACTAACTCATTTTCCCTCTCTCAGCCTCAGTTTTCGCAACTGTAAAATAGGTATAGAGAGAATAGACTACATGATCTTGAAAGTCCCTTTCAGTTCCAAATTTTATGATCCTATCAATTATCCCTGTGGTTACAATTTTGCTGAGCCTGCTTTGGATAACGCTGAAATTATAGCAAGGTCTTTCCATTCAACTAATTTTTAAGTACTTACTATGACACTGGGGATACAAAGACAAAATGAAACAGTATCTACTCTCAAGGATCTTTTATTCTGTTGGAAAGATTAAATGTGCACATAGACAAGCAAATTTAAAGTCATATAATGAGGTAGCAAATGCTAACAATGGAGTGGGGTAGGGAAGTGAGGGTGGTGGATGAGGGTGGTTAGGAAAACTTTTAGAGAAAGTGCTACCTAAGCTGAGTCTTAGAAGAGAAAAAAGATTCTGAGAGGCAGAATTAATTCCATCCCAAGAGAACTGGCATTTTAGAGAATCCTAGAAAAGGATTGCACAATCCCCTCCTTTACAGAAATGTCTTCTTTACTGGTAGAATTTCAGAAGTCATAGGCCATATAATCATAGATTTTGAGTAGTAAAGAGCATTACAGGTCACCAAGCCCAGCCTTCCCTATCTTGCAGATAAGGAAACTGAGGCACAAAACAGTAAAGTAACTTGCCCCAGATCACACAGCTAGTGTCTAAGGCAGAATGTAAACCTTGTACCTCTTAGTTCTAACTTCAGAGCCTTATCTACTATAGCAGTGGAAAAAATATTTAGGAGGTTGCAGGTTCTTCCTGGAAGAGATGATCTCTGCAAAATATGACTTAAGACTGGCTTGGAGTCTTATCTAAAACTCTGGCTCATCACCAAATCTGACTACTTTTTCAGGATCTCTTCAAGTTCTGGGTCTCCAGATAGCCTGCTGTCAAGGGAAATGTTCTGAGTTCAAGGAAGGATGTGAGTGCAGAGCAAGAAGTTATCATAGTAAAGCAATTTAGACATCTTGGTTAAGCAAAATAAATAACTTACACCCTGTACCTGCTTAACAACCAGCATTCTTATGCCCCTTTCACATTTTTCAAGTTTCACACTCAACTAAGCCTATCTAAGACTGAGGGAGGGAGCTGAGATTTGACCTCAGAGTGGAAGATTTGCGTTTACCTTCAGGCTCTGCCTCTTTCACATAACTGTAGAACTCTTGGCAAAAAAGTCACCTAACCTCTTTCAGCCCCATCCTCCTCAGCATATGCTCTAAGATTGTAAAGTGCCTTAGAAAGTGAATTCATTGAGCCAATGGAACAACAGGTCCTGACAAATCACAAAAATCTTCAGTTCATATCATGCATCTGCACTGAGATTTATACCACAGAACAAAAAAAAGAGAGAGAGAGAGAAGGAATCTCAGAGCATTGAGTCTTAGAAGAGGAAAAGACTTGACAGGTCTAGACAATCCCCTTCACTTTAAACCTCTCAAAGTGTTTTCTCTCCTACCATTGGATTGCAAGATCACAGATTATTATAAAAGGTTACTTATACATCTGAGTGATAGCTATGTGACACAGCAGATAAAGCACTGGACCTGCAGTCAGGAGAACTAAGCCCAAATCTAGTCTCACACATTAGCTATGTGACCCTCAATCTGTCTCAGTTTCTTCATCTGTAAAATAGTCTTAATAGCACCTACTTTCCAGGATTTTTGTGAGAATAAAAAGAAATAATATTTGTAAAATGCTTTGCAAACTTTAAAGTGCTTTATAAATGCTAGTTGCTATTTTTTGTTGTTATTAGTTTCATATAAACACACAACATTCATCCTTCTTTTTTCTGTTTTTCCTATTCACCTTTTCCACGAGGCATGTATTGTTTTTTTCCCCCCTCTGATTACTCTATACATAAATATGCTTCAAAATTCCTACTGCCCAGAGACAGGAGCTGGATTAGATGATTTTTAAGTTTTCTTCTGGCTCTAAACTCTATGAAGGCAAGGAGATATGACACAAATGTCCTTAACATCCTTTGTATGTGAAAAAGAATATAGCAAAAAGCACGCTCATCTTTTCTGGGGAGCTAAATCTCTATCTTGAGTCACACCATTCCACTGGTCTTTGGAAGGCTAGGGACACTTCTGGAACAGCCAAGGCAGAAGTAGCTTGGTGAAGAGCACAAGAAGAGAGCCCAGTAATAGTGTTGCCTATGAGGCAAAGAAGTGATAACTAGAACCTCTTTTCCAGGACCCTCAGACCTTATAAGTATTCTTACATAATCACAAACTCAAAATTCTAACATGTGGGAGCAGAAAGGGATCTTTGAAAATATCTACTGACACTCACATTTAATAAAGAAGGCCTAGAGAGAAGTGATTTATTTCAATAAACAACAAATTAGAAGATCGAGAGCTAGAGTCCAGTCCAATATGCTTTCGATGACACTATATACTATCTCTACCACCTCCTTACCTTTTGAGATAGACATGAACAAATGAGAAGGGGGAGAACATAATCAAAGACCCAAAGGTGATACAATAGAAAAAGCCTTTAATTTGGTATCAGAGGATCTGAATTCAGAGTCAGAGGACCTGGATTCAAACCTTGAGTAGACAACTGACTACATGTGTGATCATGGGCAAGTCACAACCCCTTTGGACCTTAGCTCCCCATTTGTAAAATGGCTGAGAGGTTGGACTAGATGGTCCACTCCTAAATCAATGATACTACAATACTGACTAGATGAAAACCACTACCAGCACCAAATGAACTAGTTGCACAAGGCCACCTAAATGCATTTTCACTGCAGAAAAAGGCCACCTCCAATTCAGCAGCCTCCCCGGAGACAACAGTTGCTCTGAATTATTAAAATCAATTACACTGAGAAAGAACTCAGGCAGACAGGGACTGTAATAAAGACTCAAGATAATTCCCACCACTAAGTAATAGCTCCTCAGAGAATTTTGGAAGATGACAAGAATCTTCTGAAAAAGAAAATGCCATTTCCTTCAATTCATGCAGTGGGAAGAAAAAAGAAACATAACAGACAAAAAAATAGTGGGAAGTGTTCATTTTTTCATCTTTCTTCTCATCCCCTCATCTACCTCTCATATTATTCCTAAGGGAAAAAGTGGGGACCTTTTCCCTTACATTTAGATTTAAGCAAATGGCAATAAGGCTCTACCTTTTGGTAGATCCTAGGAAGGGAACTCTCTCCTAAAATAGGATCTTAATTCCAAAAAGGGTTAAGTGCAAGATGAAAAGAGCTCCTACTCTTAACAATCAGTAGGCCTTATTTAGAATCCTGTTTAGAACCTAGACCTTTGGAAAACACAATTGGCAAGCATATCTCTCTCTGTTTTATGACCAGTCTTTTATTCACGATCATGATTACACAAAGTTATAGGATGGGAGACACCTTGATAGGAAAAGAGCCTTCCAGGAAGTTTTTTGCTCACTGAATCAAAAAGAAATTTTTTATAATCAACAAACACAAAGGGGAAATAGACAAGCATTTATTAACTACCTACTATATGCCAGACACTATTAAATATTGTACAAGCATTATCTAATTTGATAAGCAGTTTTTTCCTTTTTTTTGACAATAAAGTGAAGGTAAAATAACATTCTAATATGGAATATTACTTGGGAGAATTGGCCTGTTCCCTAATCTTCATCGAGGATGCCCTGGATGCATAATAATTACATTATATTCCTAAAAATATTACATAGATGACAAAGTAGGCATATAGGTTGGAAGTTTGGGGGTTTCTCTTTATTGCCTCTTTACAGTCTTAATAAAGTCTGAAATATTTTTCATACTCATATTCTTTGTATCTTGTTATTCCCTTCAGATGTCATGTGAATGGGTCTCTTAAAATCTTTATATAGAAAAAAACATGAGATAGTAAGTACATATCCATGTGTTCTATTACAAGTATCTTCTTGATGTCAGAAGAAAGCAAGTAAAGTCCACAGGGGCTAACCAATGGGATGGCACTTGGTCCTCACATTAATCTTAGGAGGCTATCATTACCTTTATTTTATAGTTGAGAAAATGGAGGCAGAGAAGTAAAGTTACTTGCTCAGGGTTACATAATTAGTAAGTGTCTGAATTTGGATTTAAACTCAGGTTTTCCTGAGTCTAGATCCAGTATTTTATCTACTGCACTACCAAGTTGCCTCAGAAAAAGACCTTGAAGAACCAAGTTATAAATTCTATGAGGTCGAAGTACCAGTTCTTATTCATATTTGTATCTGCCCCATTGCTTAGCACCATATTCTATGCATAATAACTGCTTAATAAATGTACATTTAGATCACTAGGGAAAAGGGAACTGACTTGGAATAAGATCATTTCAGGGAAATTTTACGTTTATTAAGTATCTACTATATGAAGGGGGAAGTAAATATAGCATGTCTGTCAGTAATTAAACCCTAAGTGATTTTTTTGAGGAGGAAGAACACAACAACAACTATTGGGGAACTAAGCCAAAGAAAGGGGCACATGTGATGATCTTTTAAGGAAGATAGGGATTCTGAGAAATCTTTTCAGAAATTTGGTTGTAAAAGGGAACCCAGCTAGAGAGGAATGGCATTGTCAATGGAAGATTGTTGTTATTTTTGTTGTTGTCATTGTTGAAGATGGGGAAGCCAGACATTTTTGTAGGGAACATGAAAGTAGCCAATGTATAAAGAGAGTTTGAAAAATCAAAGAAAGAAGGAATGATCAAAGAGTTAAGCTCCCAGAACAGCAGAGAGGGGAAAAGATCAAAAGCCTAAGTAGGAGGACTGGCTTCAGCAAGAAGGACTATCTTTGCATGAGAGACAGGAGTTTAAAAAAATGAGATGACTTATATGGAAATGTTTTGCATGACTGTACATGTACAACTTATGTCTCAATGGGAGGGCAAGGAGAAAGAGAAATTGGAACTCAAAATGTGAAAACAAATGTTTAAATATTTTTCCCGTATAACTGGGAAAAAATAAAATATTAAATAATATTTTTAAAAAGAATGAGGCAGGAAACAGGAGATCATAAAGCTTAATAATAGTCATAACTCAATAAGGCTCTTTTTTGCCTCAACTCAATGTGGCTCTTTTTGGCTCTATAGTAAAATATAATATCCTTTGATTAACATATAAAGCCAAAGAACAACCTGATTCTAACTTACCTTTCAAGTCTCACTATCATACACTCCATAGCCTAACTAGTCTGGCCATCTTGCTGTTCCTCACATGACACTATCTTCCGTCCCCATGCCAGTGTATAGAAAGACAGTTCCCCGTGGTTGAAAACCACTTCCTCCTTACTTCCACCTCTTAGAACCTCTAATGCCCTTCAAAGCTAAGCTCAAGTGCCAACATTTATAGGAAAACTTTCCTGATTTCCCAATTTTTAGTGCCTTTCTCATTCTCCACCAGTTATCTTGTATTTATTGTATATATAGGGATAATATCACATATTATGTTTCTACTCTGATAGAATATGAACTATTTTTTTTTAGAATATAAGCTATTCTAAGGACAGAAGAATACTTCATTTTTCTTTGTTTCCCCAGACTATAGCACAGTGCATCATAACACAGTCAGTGCTTAATACTTGATTGACTAATAAACATTTAATAGACACAAGAGCTATTAATTAACTATTCTATTTCTACCATGCCTCTTATTTCGGTCTTCTCCTCTGCTCTCACTATCATCTCCTAGATGCAAATCCTCATTAATACTAGCCTTGATGACTGCAAAAACCTAGCAGGACTTCCTGTCTCTCTCCTCTGTTCAATTATCTTCACACGCTGTCAAAGCTGCCAAATTAATGTTACATATGCAAACATCTAGTCTTGTCCTTCTTTCGTTCAAAAATCCTCAGATGTTCTAACTGCAAATGTAAAATTATTTTATCTTACTAAAGGCTTCCTGGTCTCTAAAAGAGTTAGGACAACATGATTTTTCCAAAGGCATGGTATATTTCCAAAGAATTTACTTCCAAAGGACTTAACAACAGTGACAAGGAAGAGGTACCAGCTCCTTGTCTTCCAAAAACTTATTCTTGGCTGTTGGTTTGTGATTTATATTTTATCAGCCAACCCTCCCCAAATATGTACATAGATAATTAGTTCTAAATATTTAAAGGGAGATTTTCCAACTATACACAGACAACACACTACTGAAACAGCAAGTTGGCACAAAAGGAACAAGCAGCCAAACACATCAACAACTTCAACAAGATTTATGTCCCAAAACACGTGGGTACTGCATGATTTATGGGATTCCACAGCAGCCTCAGGAGAGAAGAATAATTCTTATCTTCCCCCACTAAAAATGTATAATAATCATCCTTATTGTTTTGTATTTAAATAATGGCCACCAGAACACAGTAAGCTACCAAACTGTCTCCTGTCCCCTCACAGAGAAATAACTCAAATTGTACACCCAAACCTAAACAATTAACTAAGTGATGCAAAGAGAAACTCCACAGGGAGAAAGTTAATACTTATTTTCTTTTTAAAAGATTTTTATTGATAGTTTTTGTTTTTATATCAACTTTTCCAAAGATATTCCCTTCCCTCTCCCTTATCCAGAGAGTCATCCCTTAAAACAAAGAATAAAAAATAAGGAGAGAGAAAGTACTTTGGCAAAACTGATCATCTAACCAATCAAATTTGATTAATATGCAATGTTCCACATTCACAGTCCCCCACTTCTGCAAAGAAGAGAGGATGATACATTGAGAAAATATTTTAAAATACTCAGAACTTGTCAAAAGCAAACAGTAGCTAATACTATAAAGAGGAAATAAGAATGGACATAAGGAAATGGTCTCATTACTGAAAACACAGTGGCATAAAAAGTTCAAGACCTAGGTGCTTCTTTCTTCTTCCTGATGTGCAGAAAATCACTCCTCTGCTTTTCTCTGGTATCTTCAAAAGGCAACTAGTTGTTGGAATGGATAGAGTCTAAATCTGGAGTCAGTACAACCTGAATTCAAATTCAGCCTCAGACATTTGTTAGCAGAATAATCATGGGCAAAACACTTAATGTCTGCCTACCTCGGTTTCCTCTTATGTAAAATGAAGAGGAGATAATAATAACATCTATCTTTCAGTTTATGATAAGAATCAAATGATATAGTATTTATAAAATGCTTTGCAAATGTTCAAGTTCCATATAAGTGTCAGCTATCATCATCATTATTATTATTAACTCATGGGAGGATCCATTGGACCCAGGGCAAGTGTTGATTGAATCATAGACTCAGATTTAAAAGAGAAAATGGATGTCGTCAAGTTCAACTACTATATCAGCAAGAATTTGGAAGAATTAATTAATAAGAAGATTAATAATATTCAATGTTGACTATCATGAAAAAGGAAGAAAGAAGGGACCTTTGGTGAGAATGAAGAGCAAGATTTGGAAGGATGACAATGTTAGAGATGGGGAATGAATGGAATTTATGGCTGCTAGATCGATTCTATCATACTACAGGGAGCTCAAGAACTGGAGCAGAGTTGCTACTGTTTGATCAGAGTGGGTGGATACCCCAACCAGGTCAAAGAACTGAGCTGGAAAGTTTCCTACCATCTCCTCCAAACTATTGCCCTGGATTCCATCATATCAAGTAAAGACTGAAATCTAATTTGTCCTGAGTCACTGCAACAACATTACAGTCTTTCATTATGACCAAGGAATCTTAATTAACATCAAGACTCCTACTCCAGCATCTATTCCACCCTTCACCATTAATAGCCCTGCTGGGAAAGAAGGCTTCAACTCCAGCCTTTGATATTCACTGTTACCTCAGTTTTCTCGTCTGTAAAACAGGTACAATATTGTTTTCAGGCATTTACTTTTATCAGGTTGTTGTGGGGATCAAATGAGATGGCATATATAAAATACTTTGCAAATCCTGAACTATTTCAACATCAGCTATTGTTGTTTTAGGGCCATAGGGACCTTAAAAAATAAAATTTTAGACATGGAAAAGACCTTAAAACATAGAATGTTAAGAGCTCAAAAAGTCCTTAGTAGCCTAATCCAATTCATTTCACAGGTAATAAAAGTTAGGCAAGGATGACACGGTAGCAATAGCAGTGTATTTGGAGTCAGGAAACCATAATGCTGCACTTAACATCAGACATCTGCCTGAATCCCAGCTCTGATACTTATCACCTCCACAATCCCGAGTAAGCCACTCATGGTCTCTGGGCCTTCATTTCTTATTTGTAAAATGAGATAGCCACGTTTGAGATCCTCCAAAGTCCTTTCAGCTCTAATTCTATTAACCCAAGATTAAGACAACTAGTTATGTAACTAGTGTGGGCAGTCTGACAACACTGGAAAAAGCAATGTATGACTTTAGCCAAGTCACTTCCCTTATGGAGGATTTGGTTTCCTTATCTGTAAGATGAAATGTTCAGATGAAATGATCTCAAAGGTCCCTTCCTATTTGGGATATGGGAATTCTCTGAGTCTCAGTCTTCTCATCTATAAAATGGGAAGATAATATACACACTACCTGCCTAGAAAAGATTGCATCAGAAAAATGTAAAACCACAATGTGCCACAAAAATGTAAGTATACACTAGTCCTCAGGCCATAGGTCACTGCCCAGTAAAAGACCTCAGAAGAATATTGGAAGCTTTTAAAATTTATTATTATTATTATTATAGCTTTTTATTTACAAAACATATGCATGAATAATTTTTCAACACTGACCCTTGCAAAACCTTCTGTTCCAAATTTTCCCCTCCTGGAAGTGGGAAAACTGGGACACTAATGCATTGTTGGTGGAGTTGTGAAAGAATCCAGCCATTCTGGAGAGCAATTTGGAACTATGCACAAAAAGTTATCAAACTGTGCATACCCTTTGACCCAGCATTGCTGCTATTGGGCTTATATCCCAAAGAAATACTAAAGAGGGGAAAGGGACCTGTTTGTGCCAAAATATTTGTGGCAGCTCTTTTTGTAGTGGCTAGAAACTGGAAAATGAATGGATGCCCATCAGATGGGGAATGAATGGTTGGGTAAATTGTGGTATATGAAGGTTATGGAATATTATTGCTCTGTAAGAAATGACCAGCAGGATGAATACAGAGAGGCTTGGAGAGACTTACATCAACTGATGCTGAGTGAAATGAACAGAATCTGAAGATCACTGTACACTTCAACAACAATACTGTATGAGGATGTATTCTGATGGAAGTGGAAATCTTCAACATAAAGAAGATCCAACTCACTTCCAGGTGATCAATGATGAACAGAAACAACTACACCCAGAGAAGGAACACTGGGAAGTGAATGTAAATTGTTAGCACTACTGTCTATCTACCCAGGTTACTTATACCTTTGGAATCTAATACTTAATGTGCAACAAGAAAATTGGATTTACACACATATATTGTTTCTAGGTTATACTATAACACATGTAAAATGTATGGGATTGCCTGTCATCTAGAGGAGGGAGTAGAGGGAAGGAGGGGAAAATTTGGAAAAATGAATACAAAGGATAATGCTATTTAAAAAATTACTCATGGAAATTAAAAAAAATAAAAATAAATAAAAAATTAATTTAAAAAAATTTACCCTCCTTCCCCCAACCCCCTCCCACTAGATAGCATGTAGTCTAATACATGTTAAATATGTTAAAATATTGGAAGTTTTTATTCCCTGTCCTCTCCATCATCCAGGATATTTCTTTACATCTCAAATTAAAATCCTTTTGCTAGCCTAGTTAGAATTGCTGGGGCCACTAGACAATATTGAGCTGATAAACAGAGACACAAAAACTCAATTTCATAAATCTCACACTTGTCCCCTATTCAGAGCATAAAACAGATATAACTGCTCCCCAAGCAGAGACTAACCAGACAAGGGTGACTCACCTGAACAAGGGAATCCTGCCAGTCCAACATGTGGCTCTCTATTCATATTCCCAGGCTTCACTCAAATGAACTGTTTTGCACTTTCTGCTGATCTCACAGATCTAATATCAGTGCCCTAAGATACCACCTTCCAATGAGCTTTAATAGCTGTTCATCTGTCACACACCAGTCAAGCAGTGAACCAAACATCAACAACCACAAAGCAAGCCCAAGTCCATACCTTGAAGGGTCTCTCAGGAGGTCCAGAAGTAAAAGGGTTAACTCATATCTAATAGTACAGAGTAAAGCAGTGCCTTCTGTTCCAGGGTTCTGTTTTCTGGAGGGGAAATGGCATTAAAGGTAGCAATCATAGGATTTAGTTTGGAATGAATTTTGGAGATATCTAAACCAACCTTCTCCTTTAATCCAAGATGAAACTGAAGACCAGAGAGGAGAAATAATTTCCTCAAATTCATAACTGTAGTAAGTAGCAAAGAGAATTGAAAAAGGTTCACTCACCCTACATCCAGATTCTTTCCACAAGACAAAAATGTCATTTATTGTTTCTTACCTCAGGGGTATCTAAGCTCTCTTTATGTATATATGTTGTTTCTCTTGCTACAGTGTCAACTCCTTAAGGAAAGAAACTGTTCAGTTTCTGTCTTCACTCCCAGAGCCCAGTAATGATTCTTGACTGACTAAAAGCATGTAGCAGAGAAACATCACAGAACCCAAATCCTCCTAGCACATATGAGTTCAAGGGACTATGGGTAGGGCCCCTGTTCATAAATGTATCTCCTTTACTACAAAGATCACTGGTACTGGAGTTAGAAAACTTGGCAGCCATATCAAACATTTTATTAAATACCTATGTATTTAGGATTCCAGTTTTTTAAAGTTAAATTATATATTATTTTCCAATTCTTATTTTCTGTCTCCCCTTCCCTCTATAACTGGGAAAGCAAGAAAAACAAAAATGCTGTTATAAACATATATGGTCAAGCAAAACAAATTCCTGTTGGACTGTACCAGTCCAAAAAAAAGAAATAAAAAGTGTCAGGCTGTTTTCTGTGTCTATCATCTCTCTATCTGGAGGTGAGTAGCATGTTTCATCTTGAGTATTCTGGAATCGTTATTGGTCATTGAGTTGATCAGATTTCTTAAGTCTGTAGCTTCCTTTCTCTGAGGTTCAGTTTTCCCCCTATAAAAGAAAGGTATTTTCTCAAATCTGAGTTTCCTCCCAGCTCCACTCTTTTTATGTTCTGTTTAAATATAAAAGCAATAAAATCCATTAAGTTCATTTTCTAGAATTAATAATTAATATCTCCTGACATGAATGAAATTGTCCTTGCCCTCAGAGTACTTACATCTCCCTGGAGGGAAACAACTCATACATGGATAAGTATATTTTTAAAGTAAATATAAAGTAACCAATAAAGGTAAGAAGGCATTAACAATGATAAGGGAATAAGATCAGGAAAGATCTGTAAGAGGTGGTCTTTGAACCATAGAATTAGGGGTTTCAAGAAGAAAAGGTGAGAACATTCCAGGCAAAAGGGTCAGCCTAAGCAAAGACATTGAATTAGGCTATGGAATGTCAAGCATGGGGAGCAGTAAATAGGCCAATGTGACTGGAATGTAGGCTTCTTAGTAGAGAAGCCAGGATATGATGGAGTTTAGAAGCCAAACAGAAGACAGACAGTTCTTACTTTACATAAATTTGCATTACATAAATTTGGCTTTATGAAAAGAATTCTGAAAGAAATCTGCATTTCAAAAAAACATTTCAGTTAACTTAAATATGTGGTACTGTACTCTCTCTCTCTCTCTGTGCTCCAGTCCTTTGGCCCAGAACTCTGGTAGGGAAGGGGAGGTTTCCACCCCACTTCAAAAAAAAAAAAAAAAAAAGCCTTAAACCCTTCAATAGAAAACAGAACAGACAAGCAGAGAGATTATCACCACTACCACCACCTCTGCAATATTAGGGACTTGGTCTGTATGTCTGCCCCATATGTCTTTGTTTTTTTCTTCTTTTTCTTCATTTTTCCCCTGTATATACTTATATGTATATATATTGTCTCTGTCCCCCCTCTCCCAAAATGTAAACTCCTTGAGGGCAAGCGCTATCTCATTTTTGGTTTTGTATCATAAGTCTTCCATCTGCCTGGACTCTGATGTAGCATATCTGTCCCTAGCCCAATGTCACCTGTCCTCTCCTGTCTATATCTGACCCCCAAGTGTCTGCTTCCAAGCCCTGCATGTTCTTCCTCTCAGTTCAGGCCAGGCCCCCATGTGGCTGCCTCTTGCCACTTCGTGTTCCTCCACCTGCTCTTGCTTCTCGGTCCCAGGCCCCCCACATGTCTTTGAACCATATGCTGACCCACTTCCAGCTTCTCCACTTCCGAGGGCAAATTAACATTACCCACTTATTTAAAGTGAGAACTGTCTGTAGTTTGTATTTTATCCTAGATGCAACAGGAAATCACTGAAGCTTTTTGATTCAAGGAGTCAGAAATGACTAGAACCATCTGTTAGGAATATCAGTTTGGCAGTTCGATGGAGCATAAACCAGAGACAGAAGAGACTAGAGGTAGAGAAATAGATCAGGAGACTATTGCAATAATACAGGCAAGAAGTGATAAGGGTTTGATATAGGGTAGAGGTCATAAGAATATGATAAAAGGGGAGGGATATAAGAGATGTTATAAGGGTAAAAATCAACAAAATGTAGCAACTGATTGATAGAGACTGAGAAAGGGGAAAGTGATGAAGAATAATGAAAAGGGGGAGATTTCAAACCAAAGAAGCTTGCAACAAATGTTCCTAAAGCTCATAGTCCTCTGTCATCTCACTTAAGTGGTGAGCCAGTGACCTTATCTCTATAACTAACTCTAATGTTATCAAGGCCCTTTATTAGCCAGAGAGCTGTGCTCCTTCTGGCCTCCGTTTTCCCAACTTATTCCACTGTACCCTTCCCCTCCCCCTACTTAAAATCTGGACTTTTGCTGGCATCAGAGGTGAGGAAAGATTGCTACTGCTGCTTTTTCTCCCAGGAGGTTGGTCACAGGATTACTGACCCAGGGAATATCTCTAAGTTTGGCCCCTCTGACCCTGACTTTAGTCATCCACCTTCCCAGAAACTATCTCCATTAGCTGGTGATAAATAGCTTAGCCCAACAATACAAGAGAAAAATGCTTAGATTGGGAGTCAGGAGATTTGGAGTTCCATCCCGGATCTGCCTCTAACAGTTATGTGTTCTTAAGCAAGTCACTTTCTTTCTTCAGGCCTTAGTTTTCTCAATAATGAAAGGGTTAAATTAAATAACTATTATAGTTCCCTTCAAGTGATAACATTCCACGTTCCATGTCTTTCCAGCTCTAGAGTATTTTATCTATGGCAAATCAATAAAGATGGTCTCATCTCAGAATTTCAGATCTGATTTCATTTATGGTTATGATTATGGTATATAATATTTATGGTTATATTATATGGTTATAAATTATGGATCTGGAATGTCTTTAAGGTAGAAATTATGTTTGTGTACTTCTATGTGCCTGCTTGTCTGTAATTATCTCTCGTTCTGCCTCTCTGTCTCTCTGCCATCATATCTCAGATACACCAAACTCAGTCCAACATTGCTTTGTTTAATTCAACAAATGTCTAATGAATGGCTAATCCTATGCTAGATGATGATGATGATAATGATAATGCCGATGATGATACAATGATGACAGAGATAAAGAGAAAAAAAAAAAAAAACATGATTGGTCCCCATACCACCTTCACAGAGGTGAGACTAAGGGTTTTCAATTCTGCTGCTGGCCAAAGTTCTCTTCTTCATCAAGCCAAAGACAACCATAGCTTTTAACCCAGACATTTTCCTCTTATATTTTCCCAACAGGGAAAACAACAAAAGCTCCAAAGAATTTCAAAAAAAGATGGCTCCCTCCTGAGAGAACCATTGTTCCCTTAGGTCTTTTCCTTCCTCCTCAACCCCACCCCCTTCCACATAACAGGCAGAGTTATATAAGGAAAAAGCACTGGATTTAGGGTCTAAGCACCTGAATTTGATTGCAAGTTCTGCTTCAGCTATGGACTCTCAAGTGAATCACTTCATGTCTGAGGTCTCAGTTTCCTTCTCTGTAAAATAATGATTGGATTAAACTACTCCTAAAGTCATTTCATGCTAAAATTTCTACACTCTTCAGGCTATTCCAATAAGTCTAGGTATCAAAAGATGAGCATGTAACCTACAGACAGTTAAATTTTGTGTGTGTCATGGACCCCCTTTGGTAATATGGTAAAGTCTATGGACCTGTTTTTCAGGATAAGATTTTCAAATACATAAAGTAAAATATCTAGGTTACAAAAAAAACTAATTATACTAAAATACAATTTTCTTTCTTTTTTTTTCCCCTGAGGCTGGGATTAAGTGACTTGACCAGGGTCACACAGCTAGGAAGTGTTCCATGTCTGAGACCAGATTTGAACTCGGGTCCTCCTGAATTCAAGGCTGGGACTCTATCCACTGCGCCACCTAGCTGCCCCTAAAATACAATTTTCAAAAAAAATTGTTGAAACAAGTTCCTAGACCTTGGGTTAAACCTAAGTCCTCTGTTCAAGTGAAGAGGAGAAAAGAAAAGATATTGTGGAGTTAAGCTACCCAGGACAGGACTTGGCAATTGACAATGTGGGAATCAAAGTAAAGGGAAGAGTCAAAGTTAATGAAGGTGATGAGCCCGGATGATTGGAAGGATTGTGATACCTTAAAAAGAAACAGAAAAGTTGGTGAAGGCTAAGTCCCTCAATCCTCTTGGCTATGAGCAGGTTTTACTTTTGATTACACCTGGATAAGTTATCATGGATCCTGTTTGGCAACAGTTGTCCCCAAATACTATATAATCACACTACAGATTCTCTGAGTCTTTGTAAAAGGATGATAATAACACTATGGTCACCTACTTTGTTAAACTTCAATAGAATCACTCATTTTTGCCAGACAGGTCTACTTGAAAGACTCCTGAACTGGTGGTCAGACAAGCTAATTTCAAGTTCAAGTTATTACTTATTATTATAGGACTTTTTTCCTCTCTAAACCCAATCTTCTATTCTATAAAATATAGAGGAAGACTATGTGATTCCCTTGTTTAACTTTAGTCCCTCTAGCACCATATCTTTGGTGGCAGAGTGGACAATGTTGAATTCACAGATCAAATCCTTCCTCAGATAGTTCTTTAGCTGTCTGACCCTGGGCAAGTCAGCCTCAATTTCCTCATCTGTAAAATGGAGGTAATAACTGTACCTATCTCACAAAGATGTTATGAGGACCAAATATATATATATATATATAATATTATAAAAATATTTCACAATTATATATTTATGATTTTATGATTAAAATATTATAAAATATATAAAGAACTTTGCAAACATCAAAGCATTAAATAAATGTTAGCTATTATTATAATTAGCGTTCTGATGTTCCCCAAAGCAGAAAAGTCTAGATCTAAAACTGGAAGGTACTTCAGCAGGCATTCTATTCAACTCCTTCATCCCATTGTACTATAAGTGAAAAAAACCCCATCACCCAGGAAAGCCAAAAGGCCCTAAAGCAAGGACATTTAACTTAGGTCACTCTGTAGAAGAAGAGATAAGAGGTTTTCCAGCTACCAAGCCAACCTCCATCTGGCAAGAAACAAATGTACACATCTGAAAGGAAGAGCTCAGGGCAACTGAAGTGGAAGACAAAGCTGGCAAGAATTGGCATCTTCCCCATTGATTCCTATCAAAAATAAATGCATGACATAATAAATGTAGGCAGTCTGCCTGTGGCTTCCTCAGACTGTGATGTAAAAGACCAAAAAAAAAAAAAAAAAAAAAAACAGTCTACAGATTACTCACTGAATAGGTGCCAAGGTACTGTGATAGGCATTGGGACTTCAAAGACAAAAAATGAAATAATGACACATGGAGTCAGAAGGTCCTGGATTCAAATCCCAGTTCTACCATTTAATAATAATGTGACTTTTGGCAAGTTATAATCTTCTTGGGCCTCAGTTTGTTCATCTATAAAATATAAATGTTGGAATAAATTATATCAAGGGTCCCCTCCAGTTCCAAATTATATGATTTTCTATGTGGAATGAGCATGTTCTCCTACTATAACCAGTTAGGCATGTCTTCCCCCATCTGTTTCTTCTTCTCTTTCTGTTCTCATAGCCATTATTCTCAATATTTCTAGTTAGAAATTCTACAATCGTCTCTTTCTTTATCTACTTGTCACCAGTCCCTCTATTTCCAGTCTTCCATGTGCAACAAGAAGCCAGACAACATTTTAGAGCAAGCATAAAAACAAGTATTATAATGACTAATCCAGCAGGCAGTGGGGGGAAAATAGACTGGCAGCAGAGAGAGACTGTTAACAATAGTTCAGACAAGACAGGATGAGGACATAGATTAGGAAGGAGATGACACCCATGTAAAAGAAGTTACAAGTGCAATTAATAATGTCAAAGCTGAAAAAAATCAGCAATTAATAGCTAATCAAATAAAATAATAAGTTTACCTTTTTATAGCACTTTAAAGTTTATATTGGTTTTCCCCCTGCAATGATACTGTGAGAACAGGTAGTACAAACATTATTTACATTTTAAGGATGAAGAAACTGAGTTAATATGACATACTCTGCTCCTAATTTGTGTGATACTAGACAAAGATTTGAATCCAAGCCTTTAATTTCCAATCCAGTATTCTTTTCCATTTTACTATTCAGCTTTCCTGAATTAAAGATGACTCTGTGTCCATGCAGGAGAACTCAGAAGTGTTGATAGGAAATGGAAAATTGGAAAGAGGATCTGGGTTAGTGTAGGGGTGGGTGGATAAGTATCTGAGTTCTCACACAAGTTTCACTGTGGTAGGAGCCTGGAACCCTTCTGGGACTCTGAACTAAATTCCAATCCTTTCTAAGTTTGGACAAATCACTTCCTTTTGGTGGGGGGGCCCTCAATTTATCAAAAGAACAGCTTGGCTAGATGACCTCTACAGGCCCTCTCAATTCTAACATTCTAGAACAGTGGCTTATGATGAAAATAATAATTATGTAATTATTTTATTGCTATTATTATTATCACATTCCATAATTATAATAGATCCCACTTATACTTTGTTAAAAAAGCACTTTCTTCTTAACAACCTTGGGGGCAAATTATACCTATGCCAACTATTTTATATTTTATATATAAGGTCTCCGTCTTCTCTTTTCAAGTCCAGTACTCTTCATAATACTAGCTTCCCTGTATCTCCCTTCTCTGAAGCCTTTTCTGCTTCATTTTCCCCCTTCAACCTGAATGACTCCATTATTTCTGCTTCCTCTTCCTTTCCCTAAGTATTTAGCTATACAGCATATACTACATGATGTCACTCTGTTTTCTGTGCACTGTAAGTTTAAGTATGAGTATGTTCCTCCTTACCATTAGATGTATAAATTACTTGAAGGCAGAGAATGGGTGGGTTATTCTCTTCATGATCCTCCCATTCCCTACCTGAAGCTTAGGTCAATTCAATCTTGCTATTAACTGGCAATATCCTTCAGTCCTCCATAGAACTAGACAGCCACCATTCTCAGCCTACTAAGAAAACTCTTATTTTCCCCAGCAGAAAAAAACTAAAAAAGTACCCAAGAATTTCAAATAAGAGATGGTTCCCTCTTGAGTGGTGAACCGTTATTCACATGAACCTTCCCCTTCCCTTCCACATTATACAGTGGGGTAGGGTGAAGAAGACTGGATTTGGAGGCAGAAGATCTCAATTTGAATTGAACCTCTGTCACTTACTACCCCAATGTGAACTTAGGCAAATTACTTACTTGGTCCCACTGGGTTTCAATTTCCTCATTTATAAAAATGAAGCGTTTAGATTAGCAGCTTCTCAGGAGGGCAAATAGGTGGCACAAGGGATAGAATACTAGACCTGGAATCAGGAAGACTCCAAGTCACTTAATCCTGTTTGCCTCAGTTTCCTCATCTGTAAAATGGCCTGAAGAAGGGAATGGCCAACCATTCCAATGTCTTTGCCAAGAAAACCTCGGCATAACTGAAATGACTCAACAAAGCCTCTCAGGAACTTTCAACCCAAGACCTAAACTGAACGTAAATAAGGTGAAGTCCCTTCTCTCAGGGACTCTATACTTTAATGGAGAAAATGATCTTGGTAACAAGCAATAATAAAACACATATCCAAGTAATTTTAATGCAAAAAAATATATCATAAGGTTTGATAATAAACAACCTGCCTTATAAGGTATAAGTAACAATGACAACATTATTCTTATAGGAGTTTCCATTTCCCTGGACTTTTTGGTTCATAAAATGCTTTTCTCACAATAACCTGGTAAGATAGGTAATCCAAGTATGATTGTCCCATTTCACATATGAGAACACTGAAGCTTAGAGTAGTGCTATTCACCAGCTAGTATCAGAGACTGAATTTGAATTCAAATCTCTTGATATTAGTCCTAGCATTCTTTTGACTACACCAATGTGATTTGTGAAAAATACTATAATTTAAAATGATCTTCTTTCTGATATTTCATTACCCACTGTAAATATATGGGCAGCCAAATGGTGCAATGCTGGGCCTAGAGATGGGAAAATCTGAGTTGAAACTGGCCTCAGACACTTAGCATCTGTGTGATTCTGAGCAAATCATCTAACCCTGTTTGCCTCAGTTGCTTCATCTGTAACCTAGAAATTCTAAATAAAAATTATTATGATTTTGTACTGCATAGAATCAAGTCAGGAAATGGATACTTTGTTAGGCAGGTTTCTAAAAATGTGCTTCTGCCAGTGGTGCCGACTCAATAAACCCACAGCATAACTCATGACATATTTTTTTTTAACTTTTAGTTGTTTCTTTTGGGGGGAAGGGTCTTTAAGCAAGGCAGGAAAAGGCTAAAAGAAGCATGTGATGTGACTCTCAGCCAGCCCCCAACACTGAATCCAAGACTCTCCTGCTGCCAACAAACCCAGCCCTGGCAAGATCTATTACTGTGGCCAACCACACGACTCAAAAGAGATGAGTTGTCTGCTGTGATTGCTGGGGTTCAGGAAGGGACTTCTTAGGCCAGATTCATGGCTCATTCGGCCAGGGATGATTTCAGAACCTAAGCAGGCTCTGTGAAACCCAACACTTAGGAGAGGGTTGTGGGAGTGAAGTTACAGCCCATCAGGTACAAGCAAAACCAAGTCAGGCCCCTAGAGCTTTAGGACAAAGCTTCCCCAGCCTCCCTTTGGGCCCTCTTTGGCAACCCAACAGAATGTTGACCTGTAGTTCCAGTCCTCTGTTAAGATGAAAAGCCAAAAGCTCACCAAAAAGAAGGTAACCCAATGTGAGGATTCTCCGGTGCAAATAACAACAGCTCACATTCATAGAAAGGATTTTAAGATTTCAGAAACACTTTTTTTTGAAACAACCCCTGAGGCAGATATTATTGTATTTTTTTAAATTAGGCAATATAGTATTATTAGCCACAATTAACCCATGAAAGAACTAAGACTCAGAGAGGTCATATTACTTGTCCAGGATTACACAGACAGTAAGTATTAAAGCTAGGACACTTCAAACCAGGTCTCCTGACTCCAAGACTAACACTTTTCTCACAATACTGTGTGGCTTCTCCTGGAGTCTACAAATGAAATAAATACAAACAAATGAAATAATTACAAGCACCCAAAATCCTGCCTATATCCGGTCCTTTTTTCAGGTTGCACTTATTAGGAGTTTGGTCTATATTTTACTTCTTTCCATGCCTCAGTTTCCTAATTTGTAAAATAAAGGGGGAAAAAATAAAATAAAATAAAGGGTATCAGACCAGATGAGCCTGAGTCCCTAATATTCTAAGCTTCCTTCTATCTCTAAAGACTAATGTCCTATGATCTGCTTCCAATCTGCTTCAAACCCTCTCCAGAAATAGTGTGAGAAAAAAAAAATACTGGATTTGGAATCAGTCTGGGTTGGACCTGGGTTTGAAGCTCAGCTCTGCCACTTTCTCTTGTTCAACATTGGACAAGCCATTTAAACTCATAATGAGTTCCCAGCAATAAAAAGGCTCTCGCCCTAGCTCTCAAACCCAGATATGTTTCAGGAAACTGCTAATTTCCCAAAGTGTCATCCCTAGAGTCTTATTCCCAAGGTTTTCTTTTTAACTTATGGATTCCTTGCCCCTCCCAACATTTATTCTTACCATCACCACACATATAGAAAACATATACCTTCCAAGATCCTCAGCCCAACACACACCCAAGTTCTACAACATCTCCTCATTCTTGCTCACTCCATATATCTGGTTAGTTGCTACAATCTCATCATTTCTGCCCTCACAAGTTTCATATTTTCTCTTCTCATTACTCACAGAGTTACCATCTTCTTTTAGTTCTTATTATCTCTTTATAGCACTAAGATGACCTTCTACTTAGTTTCCTTGACTCATTTTCCCCTTCCAATCTAATGCTCACAGTGATTGGAAAGCGATTTTCCTAAAGTTTAACTGATCATATCACTTACTATTCAAAAAACTACAGTGACTCCCAATTACCTATAGTATCTAGTATAAAGGGCAGCTGGGTGGTACTATGGATAGAGGGCTAGATTTGGAATCAGAAAGATTCATCTTACTGAGTTCTAATCCAGCTTTGGATACTTACCAGTTGTGTGACTCTGAGCAAGTCACTTAACTATGTCTCAGTTTCTTCATCTGAAAAATGAGCAGAAGGAAATGGCAAACCCCTCCAGTATCTTTGCTAAGAAAACTCCAAATAGGGTCACGGAAATCAAGTAGTACATGTCCTTTGTATAGTATTTTAAAGTTCTTTACAACTTGATCTCTTTCTATCTTTTCTACTTTTCTTATCCTTTATTCCCCTTTATGAATATTTCACTTTAATTGTACAGGTCTATCTTCACTTACTCACATATAACACATGCCTTCTATCTCTGTATTTTTAAATTTAAGAAGTATTTTACTTATAAATGCACCATCATATTATCAAATTAACTTTTATAAGAGAAAACATTGGCAACAAACACAAAAAAGCTGTCTCTATTTTTTGTTGTTGCAGAAACTGTCCCCCATGCCTGGAATATTATCTTCCTTCTCACCACCTAGTCTTAGGGATCTAGCTTCTAACCAGACTCAACTTAAATGCCACCTTCTACTGAAGGTCTTTCCAGGTCTCTCCAGCTGCTCCAGCCTTCCCTTCCAAGGTTACTTTCCATCTACTTTCTATGTATCTTTTGTAAACCTTTTCACTCACACGTTTCTTCTCCAATGAGAGTTTCTAACACTCACTAATGAAATGATCAACCAGGATTCCAGGGTACCAGTGATTCAATCTTTTACCATTCTACCCACTTTAAGACAGAGAAGCTGGACTCAAGGTTCAGAAAGAAATATGTATATTTTGGACATTGTCACAGAATGGATTTATGTTGCTAGACTATTCTTATTTGTTACAAGACTTTTTTCCCCTCCATTTTTTAACTGGAAGAGGGATATTACAGGGAGAAAGGAGGTTAGCAATAGAGAAGCCTCCAAAAAAAGAGGGCAACTAAAATATTTTTTTAAATGCACAGAACAGAAAGAATTTCAGAAAGAAGCACAGATAAGTAGGGCAACTTTGAAAATAATATGTAAAATGTATTAAATGTAATTTTTAAAAAGATGGATTAAAATGGAGATTGGTAGTTCCATATATGATCTTTTTTATATTCTGCTTTATATATGGTATTTAATTTCATAATAAAATTGTATTTTAAAAAATGAATCCTATTACCCACCTTCTAATAGAGGTAATAGACTCAAGAAGAAAGTGAGATATTTTGGGAGCATGACCAATATGAGACTTTAACATTACATATTTGCTACTAGGTCTTCTTTTTCTTGAAGAGATGGAAGGAATGGGGTAGGACCAGGGATAGGAATCACAGGCAATCAGGACAGCTTTGAAAGTTATATGTTGTGTTGTAAAATGTATGGTATTGCCTGTCGTCGGGGGGAGGGAATAAGGGAGGGGGGGTAATTTGGAAAAATGAATACAAGGGATAATATTATAAAATATATATATATATATAATAAAAAAAAATTAAAAAAAAAAAAAAAAGAAAGTTATATGTTGTGTTTATTATATGTTTAAAAAGAAAAGCAAACGCTATATCACAGATATTTGAAGTTTCATTTGCAATTTTCCCTTTCTGTTCTACAACTTGCATGGAAATGATTATTTTATTTGGTGCTCATTAAGTTTTGAATTTTAAAAGTAGAAAGAAGAAAAAAACACACAAAAAAAGATACTGAGAACCTAGAGCAGGTGTGGAGAATGTCTGGTATGAGGGCCATATAAAGCCCTGGAAATCATTTGCTAAGGCAACCACAGAAAATGATGAGCTAAAAACTAAGTACAACAACCTCCCACTGTTTGAGTTCTATAAATTGATAATTTTGTATGGCCTTCAAATTATGTTATAAATTTCCAAATGGCCCTTGGTAGAATACAGGTTTTTTCACCTAGAGGATAGACCAGGATTTTAATCTACCTTTTGTTATTCCTAGTGCCTGGCACACAGGAAGGACTTGATGTTTCCTGACTGATTCTCTATGACAAAATGAAAAATACCAAAAAAAAAAAAAAAAAAAAAAAAAAAAAAAAAAAGAACTTTAAGTCCTGAAATCAGGAGAACCTGAGTTCAAATCTGGTCTCAGACACTTAACACTTCCTAACTGCCTGGCAAGTCACTTAACCCCAATTGCTTTAGGGAAAAAAAGAAAAAAGAAAGAAAAGAACTTTAAAGGACACAGAAGGTAGAATTCCAGAACAACAAGGAATCTGAAAGCTATTCTCCCTTTGAAGCCTGTCTTAGGATAAGTGGTTTCTTCTTAGCCAATGTTTCCTAGAGGACTCTTAACTTTCCAACTCCTCCTCCTATCCCCCATACCACTTTCATCCCATCCCACCTCATCCCCCCACAGACTGTAAACTCTGTGAGGACAGGTGCTATTCATTTTTCATCCAGGTGTTTCCATCACTTAACACTGCATCTTGTATGTGGTAGGTATTCAGTAAATGTTTAGTGAATTAAAAAATATCAGAGTCAGAAAGCATAAAGACTAAATCTAAATCTCAGATGACTGAGGCTCAAAGAAGGAAAATGATGTGTTGTTAAGTCATCCTGGTAGAAAGTAGCAGAGCCAAGACTAGAATCTGGTATCCTTATTCTTTATATTACTTGCCTACCATCTGTCCTCTACAAACAATAGGGATGAGGTACCATGCCACTAAAAAAAAGAGTAGGTGGGAGATGCACCCATTTCCCTTGCTACACATTCAGCCTAGTCCAGGCTGAAGTCAGATATTTTCCCAGAAGCAACATAAATACACACACACACACACCCTAAAATAGAGACAGAACCCAGGAGAAAAGGGACAAGTTTCTGCTGATAAAGAAATCCACATTGTGACCAGGAACAAAACTTCCCAGCTAAGTAGTAGGAATGAGGATTATCCTCCATCCAGACCAACAGGAGAAACCCTCAAAAAACATGATTGTCTGCCAACCCATCAACCACATTCTTAGGGGCAAGAGGGCAAGAGGCCCCTCCCCAAGGACCAATCCTCTCCCACAAGGAGCTCCCCTGGCTGCAGACCAGAACTTGAAGAAGCAACAGGCCTGCACATGTGCAGTCAGGCAATGACGCTCGAATACAGCAGACCCAAGCTGGGCCCACGCCCCAGGAGTCTTGCTTGTCTGTGAAGGAGGTGCAGGGAGCCAAGCAGGTCCCCAGTGAAATAATTCTGTTATTAATAATAATAGCTCTAATTTCTATGACGGCATTTTTACAAAGAACTTTTCCCATTAACAGCCCTTCAAGAGAAGTAGCACAAATATTATCAGAAAGAACTTTATGTGCTTAGAAGAACCCCTTGGATTTAGGAGAGTCCTGGGTTCAAATCCCAGCATTAGTGCTTACTAGTTTGGTGACCGTGTATAAGTCACAATTTCTTTAAACCTAAATTACCTCATCTATAAAATGGAGCTAATACCTGCAGGCCATTATGAGGAATACATACTGGAAATTTTGGTATGAACTGTTATATTCCCCATTTCATAGAGAAGGAAACTGGCTGATAGAAAAGGAATTTAGCCACAATCACATAGAAATTAGTGACAGCTGGAATTTTAATCCAGATATGCTCATTCCTATCCAGTATTCTATCGCCTATACTATAGCTAACTCCCTAATGAGGGTAGCAAACTTGATCTTTGCTTCTCTGAACCTTTTTCTCTTACTTCTAGCATTCTGTTTTGACTAGGTAGGTAGGCACCTGGATGAAGCAATGGATGGAGCCCTGAATTTGGAGTCAGGAAGGCCTGAGTTAGACTCTGGCCCTAGAAACTTACTAGGTGTGTGGCCCTGGTCAAGTCACTGACTGCAGTCGGCCAGTTTCCTCATCTGTAAAACCAAGAAAACAACATCCATTTCCCATGGTTGCTGTAAAGATAAAATGAGATAATATTTGTAAAATGCCTAACACAATGCCTGGACATAGTAGATACTTGATAAGTGCTTCTTTTATCTAAAGCTAAAATCTTCTAATCAAAGTCACACTGAGCTATTCAGGGCTAAATGTGATCCCTCTCCAAGGTAATTGTGATTTTGTTGTTGTTTTTTGCTGAGGCAATTGGGGTTAAGTGATTTGTCCAAGGTCATACAGCCAGAAAGTGTTAAGTGTGAAGCCAGATTTCAACTCAGGTCCTCCTGACTTCCGGGGCTGGTGCTCTATCCACACTGTGCCATCTAGCTGCCCTAATTTGTGTTTTAAGGGAGGCCTTTAACATAGGCAATGATTACCTTCAGGGGAATGACTTACTTAACTGAAACTGGCAGACCTACACATAGAAAACAATTCCAGGAGTCTTTAGCTGCCAACCAAACTTTGAGCCCCTCATTGTTTTCCAGGAGTTAGTACCCTTAGAGCAAAAAGATGAGGAGAGCCAGAGTTCTAGAAGTCTGTGGCTCTCAGATAGAGTGCATCCCAGCTCTGACACTAATTCCCTATGTCACTAAATCAGTGCCCCATCAGTGGGGCAACTTTCAGTTCTGAAACTCTCTAGTTGGGCAAGGAACATCAGATTCCTTAGGAAAGCCTTGGACAAGCTTGTGGGAAGATAGTGCTCAAGGAGGAAGATTTAGATACTACCAAAAAAAAATTAAGAAAACAATTTTAAGCTCAGAACTGTATTACCATAGACAGAAGAAAGACTTTGGTTGTACAGCTGGGGAAAGAGGACTTTCAGAATTTATTTAGAACCTGAATTGTATTTTTAGCATCTAATCACTTCATAAGCTTTCCTCTAAAAGGGTGAGCTGGCTAGATGGCACAGTGGATGGAGTGTCAGAGTTTGCAGTCAGGAAAACTCATCTTTCAAAGTTCAAATCCTGCCTCAGACTCTTCCTGTGTGACCTGGCCAAGGCACTTAAACCCTTTTTGGTTCAATTTTTTTTCTCATCTGTAAAATGAGCTGGAGAAGGGCATGGCAAACCATCTCAGTATCTTTGCCAAGAAAACCTAAATGGGGTCACAAACAGTATAACATAATTGAAAAAGACTGAACAAAAACAACAGAACAGAAGAAATGCCCAAATCCATTTTTCAGCAAAGTGAAGTAGTAATTTCTCCATGAGTGAGTAACCTGGTTCTGCCACTAACATACTTTGTCCACAGGCAAATCTGTGTTATTCTCTAGGGTTCAGTTTCTTCATCTGTTAAGATGAAGGAAGGTAGGAGGAAAGGCTAATCTAGCTGATCTCTAAAAAGACTTTCTAGCTCTAATCTAGGGAGCATCATTTGAAACTCTAAGGGCCTTTCCTGATTTGGCATTTTTATGTTACAGAAACCATTCTATGATCTAAGCCAGGACCTGAACAGGTCAGGACACAGGGATCCTTGACTCTAAGGCCTGGGCAGGCTTAGACCTAATCTCCTAGGCACAAGCATACCTCTTGTCTAGAAGCAAGGTAGATATAAACAAGATTGGCCTCATTGAGAAATCCGGTAACCCATTATTAAATTGATCACTATGGTAGAATTCCCCACACATGTCAGAAGACAAAAATGCAGTAACCTTTCTTAATTACTTGTGCTTGAAAGTGGGGGAAGAAAAGGGGAGTCAATGTTAGCCTTAAGTCCTTGCTCACAATAGTCCAGTGGTCTCCCACTATCTGCAGAAGAAAATGAAATGTTCATAGCCAAGCACAATTCCTCACAATTAGGTTTAGCCCACCTTTCTTATCTTCTCTTATAGTACTTCTGGCATTCTCCCAGCTCTATACAAGGGGAGCATTACTTAGCCTCTCTGGGTCTCAAGTTACTTTATTTGCAAAAATATTAATGATAGCACTGGTAATTCATTTGTATAGTCATATATATATATATATATATATATATATATATATATATATATATTTGTGAAGTACTTTCCTCACAATAACCATGGGGGGTAGGTAGTGCAAGAACTGTTATTCTCATGTTACAAATTAGAAACTCAGAGAAATTGAATACCTAAATCATACAACTAAAATGACTCAGGGCCAGGATTAAAATCCAGGTCTCTTCTAATTCCAAGTCCCATTTTTCCCCCTTTAAAGCAAGCTGCTGCAGGCTCTGTCTGCCCCCCTCCCCTGCACTCCATAATTTCCGAACTCATATTTGCATCTGCTGCATGCCTCATCTCCTCTATAAGATTGCAAACTCTTTGAAGATAAAGATAATGACTCCCCAAAACTGAGCACAGGGCTTACACATAGTAGGCATTTGCTAGATTTGTCTGCTGAATAGAATTGTTGGACAGTCTCCAAATCATCTCTATTTGGCTTTGGAGCCTGTGATGCAATGTTTGTTGTTGCTTCCTAATGGTGCCCAGCCACCAGAGTTCTCATTACTTAGGGAGAAAGGGAGGCAGGCAGGCAGCCCAGGAGCGCACCGACTGCCAGTCTGGGGTAACAAAGAGTTCACGGATAACCCGCCTGCAGATAATCGAGAGTTGGCTGTGCCCCCAAAAGAAAAATGTCAGAAAACGCAAAAGTATGAAATCCTGTAGTTCTGGAGCAAAGGCTAAGGCATTTTGAAAATCCATTTGCTTCAGCTGTCTGGACGCAACTCCTTATCTTCATACACATGGGAGTTGGTCCAATTCTCTATCCCTGAAAGAACAATTTGTTTGACTCTTGAAACATGTAACGATCAAGGCTCAAAGCCTGGTGAGGAGAAAGACTCTGGTAGGTTTCTTCCTGGAAAGTGAGGCTTAATACTCAGATCCATAACTTCTCAGTCACAAAAGAATGACCGGTTCTTTGTACTAGAACCCAAGACCAGAAAGAGAAAGAAAGGGGACAAGCAGCAAGCTGAGCCTACAGAGTCTTCTTCTAGATCCCTTCCAAACAGGATGATTCAGAGCCCAGGGCCCTAGGACATCTTTTACTGAGAGTCCCCAGACTCCTTTCTTCCCAGTCCCTGCTGTCCATCAGAGCGCCAAGCCTTCAGCGCGGAGTCTGTCCCTTGCTCTGGCTCCAGGTCCTCTTCTCCCCCACTCAGGCAGGGTGCCGATGCTCAGAGTAACTTTGTAAAGTCGCGCCAAGCAGATTCCCGATCCCCCCGAGGAAGCCGGCTTCGGAGCCCCCCATCCGGCGGAGAGTCGGTGAGAGACACTACAGAACACACACACACACACACACACACACACACACACACCCCATTTCCTTACCTTTAAATGGCAAAACGACCGCAGCGTCCTTCACTCTGGAGGGGTGCCGGGGGTCCCATGATAGCGACCGGAGCTCAAAGCACCCAAGCTGGGTCAGCTGGGGGAGAGCGCGGCCTCTCGGAGTCCTGGGGGAGTAGGTGACTGCGCGTGCGCTCTGCCCACGGCCCAGGGGTCCGGGCTAGAGCTGGGGTGGGGGGGAGCTTGGGAGGGACGTTGGCTCGCTCCCCTTACCCCTGAGCCCAGGGGACCCGAAGGGGGCCGGCGGCGCGCCTTCCCCACGTTCACTGGGGCTCGCAGCCGGGCTGGCTCGGGCAGACAAAGTTTTCAGCAGGAGCTCCGGGGCCCAGGCTGGCCGGACCCTGGCCACGGTGGGTGGGAGAGCAGAACTCCTCCGTACTCTGCGCAGTCAGGATTTGCTCCTCCAAGATTCTCTCAGACCCAGGGGCCACCGTCGCCGCCGCCTCCAAACTCCTCGGGTCCCGGCCGTAGCAGTGCCGGTGGCTGTAGCCGGGCCCCCCCGCGAGCCAATCAGAGCGTGGCGGCCGGGCGCTTAGCCGCTCGCCGGAGCCCTCGCCGTACATGAATGACTGCAGAGCACTAATGGGTTAGTGAGGCCCGGCCCCTCCGAGCCCCGGGCCCCCCTAGGCCCCGCCCCCTCCAGCCCCAGGCCCCTCTAAGCCCCGCCCCTCCAGAGCCAGCCCAGATGAGGAGGCCAAGTGAACAATGAGGGAGGGAGGACTCGAGTGAGACTGGCGGGGGGTGGAGAGGAGAGGGGTAAGTGAAGCCGGAGTGGGGGAGACGCTGCACCTGTTTCCAAACAAACGCACAATAGCCCGAGAGATGCTTCCCCGCTCCAGCCCCTCAGGGAGCCAAACTGACAGAAGGACTGACGAAGTTGCTCCAGCATCGGCCCAAGCTCCAACCTGGATGAGATCCGCACCGCGCAGCGTCCCTCCGGGCAAGCGCCCAGCCCTTGCAGTCAAGCCCTGTGCCCCCACCCCCACCCCAGCCTAGCCCGGCTTGCTAGGTTTGTTTAGAGGCGGGGCCGGGTTCCCGGAGCGGGGGGGAGGAGGGCGAAGAGGACTTGGGGAGAGTTCTCTGAGATATGCGGAGAATTTCAGGTTCAAGTTCCATCCACACTGTAGTTCTCAGGTTTGGGAGAGCGCGGGGGTCCCGCGCACTTGGTTGCATTTCCCGAGGAGTCTATGGCTACAACACCTGGACGCTGCCGCATGACCTCAGCTCCCTTGGCCCAAGCCTCTGGAGAAAGCCTGGGAGCACCAACCAACCTGAGACTGTGGGCGATTCTGGGGCGGGGGCCAGGACGGGAGCTAGCAGAGGAGTGGCCTAGAGCAGGCCCGGTTCAGCCCTGGGTAACGCAGCCCAACCCTGTCTAGCTGAGCTCAGCCCATCCACCTAGCTTCTATTAGTCCCAAAAGAGCTTCTGGCCCCGTCCAGTTCTCACAGCTTCACCTAGTTCCGTTTAACCTAGAAGAAGCCCTGCCGTGCCCATCCACGTTCTGTCCAAGCGTCCAATCTGGCCCTCCTCCCTCCATTCAGCCCTGGTTTAGCCAGCTCAGTAGAATCCCTCCAACCCAACCTTATTCAGTACAAGAGAGCCTTCTTTATTCCCCACCCCCAACCCGATGAAATCCAGTTTGGTTCAGAAAAATCTATCAGGGTCTCTCTGACCCAGCCTGCCTATCCAACTAGATCCAATCCTAGTAACTTTTTTTTTTTTTAAAGTTACTTCCATTATCCTTAGAATTTACAGGTGTTGTGCCAGAAATCTTTATGGATGAGTCCCAAAGTGTTAGGAGCACACCCACCCACCTCCTGAATTCAGCTTAATATACAGCTGTGAAATTGGAGTCTCCACTTGTAAAGACAGCTGGTATGGGGCCCCAGGGTGGGGGTTTCCATGCTAAACCCCTCAGACAGAACTCAAGTGAAGCTAGCCTTACCTCCCCGGTGCAGCAGTGACCTGGTTTTCCTGAGAGCCTGAGACTCAGGGGAGCAAGCCCCCTGTAGAGTGAGGAATAGCATCCACCCCACAATCTAAGAATGCACTAGTACAAGTTACTATCCCAGTTATAACAAGGATATCAGTAAAAGCTGAAGATCTTCCTAAACACAGGCAGATACCCAGCTGTAAGATGATCCCTCACATTCCTGCCTAATACAGACTGCTGCTGTCGACCTCCAAGCCTGCCTCTAATTCCAGGACAGAGGCTGTGGCATTAATTCCAAAGACAGCAAATAGGGTTCCATTTTCATGCCCAATAAAACACTATTTAAGTTTGCTCTCCTGCAGCTGGGGAGGCTGTACCCTTATTTGTACAGTCTTACTGAATACAGGACAGATTTTCATTTCCTGTTTCCAATCTTACCCAAATGGACAAAGGTAAAATCCCTCAGCATAACAGTGGAAAGGGAACCAAAATCAGGATTCAAGCCTATGATCTATTAACTGACTCTGGCAGCTTAGTCAAATCATTCAAGATCTCTGTCTTGGTTTTGTTGTTAAAAAAAATGTTAGAACAGATGACACTTCAAGATCCTTGAAAATTTAACATTCTATGTTCTAAGACCCCTTCCAGTTCTTGCATCCATCAGTCCTGGAATGATGTTATGGCACAGAATTAAGTACAAAGGACCAAATCAATATTTTTGGCAGCTAGTGGATTCCTCTTCCTCTGAGTTCTTAAAGCCAAGACTGGATTGAAATATGTCAAATGTATTGTAGAGTAGATTCAATGTCCAAGTACAGATTGAGCTAGATATTCTCTGAAATTCTTTCCAGCTCTAAGATTCTGTACAATATTTGGTGAGGGGAGTAAAACAAGAGAATATCTATCTGCAGGAACAGAGATAGTTGGAGAGATGGAGATCTTGCACTTGGAATCATATAACTTTTGAGCTCTGCCTCTACCACATATAGCTGGGGATGTTATTCACTTTGGAGAGTATTTCCTTTTCTGCAAATGGGGCTAATATTTATCTTATTATTTCACAGAATAAAATAAGATAGTATATATAAGGGTGCTTTGTAATCATAAGCATGAGCCACATGTCATATATAATCATAGAATATTGGACCTGGAGGAAACCTTAATACAGGGGCTCTTTACCTTTTTTCATATCATATTTTTTATGGCAGTTTGGTAAAGCCTTTAAATACCTTCTCAGAATAATATTTTTAAATACACTGGAGAAATGTTTGCTTTCATTTGGAAGTTAGTGAAAATAAAGATGTATTTTTTCTCATCTCAGTTGATAGACTGCATAAAAATCTATCCCCAAACTCTTTCTGTGCACCTCAGATTAAGAACTCCTGAGCTAGAAATATTTCAAATGGAGAAGCAAAGACCAAAAGGAAGTCATAAGACTTAGAACCAAAAGAACACTTAAAGATCATCTTTCCATGGGTTCGTAGCCATTTTTTGTGTCATGGACCTCTTTGGCAATCTGGCAAAATCTATGAACCCCTTCTCAGAATAATATTCATAAATATACAAAATAAAATGCATAACATTACAAAAGAAATCAATTATAATTAATTATTAAATTAAAAAACAAGTTTATGGACCCTACATTAAGAACTCTTGCTTAGTCCAAACTCAGTATTGAAGTAACTCACTAAAAAAAGTCATTATCTCAAAGAGATTACAGATACTAACATGAAAATAAGGAACGGGGGAAAATTTACTTTCAAAGTTGGTATTCCTCCTCCCATCTTTAATATCTTTAGTTAAATTATTGACTGTTTGAGGGGGAGAGAGAAAAGCACTGGATCAAAATTGGAAATAGCAGGAATTTTCATTTATAATGGGAACAAACATGGAAAAGGTTTTTTCTGGTACATCAGGAATCTATACCTCCTGCTTTGGTCCTCTACCATGAATGCATAGGATGGTATTTTCCAGAAAACCTGTTTTATACCCCATATGATAGTCCATCATATGAACTTGGAAGAGCCTCACTAGAAACCCATGCCAGAGGGGATGGATTGATGTTTCTTATTCTTGTCCTTTGACCCTTTAAACATAGCTGGAGAAAAGTTGTCTTGCTATCTCTTTGCCCTTTACAGAAACAGTACTTATCTAGTACTAGAAATCAGAATACCTAGGCTATCTTCTTGATCAGCTTTGGGATCTTGGCTAAGGCATTTCTGAGCTTCTTTATCAATATCTATAAAATGAAAAGGACAAAACAGATGATCTCTGGGGCCCTTTCCAGGCTTGATTTTTTATATTTATATTAAAAAGCCTTGGATTTCTTGGACAACCGGGCTTCATGTTCTAGGTAAGCCTCTCTTATTATTGCTCACTTATTCATCTGTAAAATGGGAGATCCAGTATTTGATTATCTACCTCATGGGGCTGTTTTGAGGGAACAGCTTTGCATACATTAAAGATTTATAAAAATATGAGCTAAAGTGATCACTATGGTCTCAAAAGAAATCCTCTACATTGGAGAAGAACATGTCTGGGGCAATTTCTGGTTTATAGCAAATAAGAGCATACACCAATTTCAGGCCCTTGTTCAAAATGACAAAAGGTGATTTCTTTGAGATATTAACATAATTACTAGACTCCTATGCTATAGAGAAGCAATTTAAATGAGCCTGTGATTTTCACACTGTTATTTGTCTCAGAAAAGGTAGTTCATCTGCTGTAACGATTCATGACTATATTCTGTAATCATCAGGAATTATTTTGCTAATAACTGAGGTACCTTCAAATAATTTAGTTCTAATACCACAAGGCACCCTCCCAGAATAATCAGAGCTTGAGTGATTCCAATTTTCAAGTTTGTACTTTGTTCAAAAAAAAAAAAAAAAAAAAAAGAAATTCAATTGAGTGAACCTGGAGTTTCTGCTTCCTGACCCAGTCATCTCAGAGAGACATGAAATGTCACATCTCAGACTCCAACACCTTCAAATAGAGAAGGAGGCCCTAGTATTGAGTAAAACTTAGAAGAGATTTGCATATTCTAAAAGAATCTAAGAAATTAAATTTGTTAATCTCCTTGTTTGAGAGATGAGAAAATCAGAAAGGGAAATTCACTTTCCCAAGGTTACACAGCAAGTGTACACAATGGGTCGTAAAACTCCTTAGCCTGGTTTTAAAGGTTCTTAATTATTAAGATGCCATATATAACAATCTCTAATTAACCACATTCCCCAATAATCAATAATGTCTCATATCCTCTTGAAAAACATAGTTCAAGGTGTTCAGTAAAGCTTTATTAATTGATTTACATGATTCCACAAATTCTAGATTTTTAGATCACCTTCTCAAAGTACAGAATAGTAGTGTTTCCACTGCATGGAGATAGAGAAGGGAGAAAAAGAGTGAAAAAAAGAAATGAGTAAAGGTAGGAAAGGTGGATAGAAGTGAAAAAGATGGATAGGAAAAATTGATGGAAATGGGTAGAAGTGAAGGAAGTGGTTATAGAGAGGGGAAAAAGATAATGTAGATGAGGAAAGAATAAAAGAAGGAGAGATTTAGTAGGAAAGTGCAAGAGGAAGAGCTGGAGGAAGGGGAGGAGCTCACATGTTCCCTTTCAGAGATTGTGGCCAAGAGCCAGCTCTCCTGCCTTGTCCCCATCAAAGCTCAGTCTTAGACTGCCAATAGAGTTTGGAACAGAGATCCTTTGAAGCTATAGACACAGGAAATGTCTGGCTGCACAAAATCTTTTGCTGGGCTCTGCTGCTTGCCCCTTTGCAGGGCTCCCTCACTCCTTCACTTGTAAGGTATCAGGTTGGGCTATGCCTAAAGTCAGCATGTCTGTCTGTCTCTCTTTCTCTACTCTAACAACTCTTTTCTTATCTTTCTCCCATTTACCCTGTCTTTTCTCTCTCACCCTTTCTGTCTTTCTTTCACCTCCCTTTGCCTTTCTCCCTTTTTCTCTCTCCCTCCTTCCCTTTTCTTGCCACCAAGTTGATTCCTGAGTGACTTCTCTTCCATTCCTCATTTTCCTATTAATTCCAAGCAAATACCTCTTTGCCACACTAATTCTCCTGAGTGGACTGAAAGCTCATAGCAGTGGTGACAACAGCTGGAGCTGTAACTAAATTAAGTATAGGTTCACTTAGATTTTGTCCTGAGCACTACTGGGGGTGAAGGTTGTAGGAAGCTCTTAATGATTTATGGTTATAAGTGGGTACTGAAGAGGCAATGTGGTGGAACAGGAAAAAAAAAGACAAATCAAACTACTGACTGGTAGGCAGAAGACCTTGTTCTTCCACCAACTTGCTGTGTAACCTTCAGCAAATCACATCTATTCCTTGGACTTTGGTTCTCCCCCTTTGGAAGATTAGACTCCCAGAACAGATGATCTCTAAGATTCCTCTAGTAATACTGCTTTATTTTCCACCATTCTCAGCTTCTATTCACCTCAACTTTTTATACAGGCATACATTATTTTATTGAGTTTGCTTAATTGTACTTTGCAGATTTTGCATTTTTTTTTTTTTTTAACAAATTAAAGATCTGTGGCAATCCTGTCTTAAGCAAGTCTATCAACATCATTTTTTCAATAGCATGTGCTCACATTGTGTCTCTGTCACATTTTTGTAATTCTCACAATGTTAAACTTCTTCAAATTATTATCATATTCCATATACATTATTATGTATGATAATCTGATCAGTGATCTTTGATGTTACTGTTGTAATTGTTCAGGTGGCCTACATATAAAGTGGCAAAGTTTATTAATATATGATGTGCATGTTTTGGCTGTTCCCATTTCTCTCCCTTTCCTTGGGCCTCCCTTTTCCCTAAGATACAATAATATTGAAATTAAGCCAATTATTAATCCTACAATAGCTTCTAAATGTTTGAGTGAAAGGAAGAGTCAATCGCTGTTTCTAACTTCACTGTTGTCTTATTTTTCTTTTTGCTGAGGTAATTAGGGTTAAGTGACTTGCCCCGGGTCACACAGCTAGGAAGTATTAAGTGTCTGAGGCCAAATTTGAACTTAGGTCTTTCTGACTTCAGAGCTGGTAGTCTATCCATTGCCATCAACTAGCTGCCCCTACTGTTGTCTCATTTTAAGAAATTGCCACAGCTATCCCAATCTTCAAAGTAGGGTAGAACCTGATCTACCCTGATCAGGCATCAGACATCAACACTGAGGTAAGATCCACTAGCAAAAAAGATTATGAATCATTGAAGGCTCAAATAATAGTATTTTTTGGCAATAAAATATTTTAATTTATGTATTGTTTTAAAAATGACAATACTGTTGCACACTTGGTAGACAACAAAATAAACATAACTTTGATATGCACTGGGAAACAAAAAAAAATTCATGTGACTAGCTTTATTGCATCTTTTTCTTTATTGCAATGTTCTGGAATCAAATCCATAGTATCTCCGAGGTATACTTGTATTCAAAAGCTCCTTTCAGCTTTGACATTCTCTACTTTAAAATGTCCTCTGGTTCTAATTTTTTTTATTTTTGTATCATTTGAAAAATTCTCAAAACTGGGTAGTATTTCCTCTTTGTAGGCATTCAGACAAGGGAAGAAATTATCTGAAAGTTCTAGCTTCTCTAACAAAATAGGGTTAATTTTAATAAAAGTTCAATACAAAAGCATTGTATTGCACATTGTATTGTATGCATTTTATTATATACAAGGAAGAATAGGAGCATATTTCTAACTTATTGTGCAAAGTTGGAGCACAACTATTAACAAGTGATCATGGCACACATATTTCATTTTACTTTGAGGATGTATAGTCCTGGAGGATCTCCCCATAGTTAAGGCTCTTCTGGAAGAACTTCTGTCCCCTCTTGAGTTAGCCAAAAAACAACAGGTTTTTAGCCCTCAGGAAAAGGTGACGTTCCTCCTTCCCAGTGATTGGGATTTTTCTGCAACAATTAAAATTATAATTTTTGCAGAAAGGAGTAGAATCTGGCATCTTACACCAAAGATAGCAAGTTGCCCTTTGCCAAAGAGAGGCAAGAGAGAGAATGCCACCCAATAGATTAGAGGAATAATATGAAAGAATCCCTGTCCCCAGGATCTGGCCTCTTCTCTTCCTCAAAAGTTCTCATTTCTCGGATCATACATCCTAAATCTCATCTGCAGAATTCTATGATTATGTCATTGGAATATAGACTCCCTGAATTGTAAGGTTGTTTCATTTTTGTGTTCCCATGTGTGGTCAGTACCTTGGATAGTGCTTTATACATAGTAGGCACTTAATAGATGCTTGTTTAGTTGATTTAACTGACACTAATCATAGGCAGAAAAGGCAATTACTTGATATGATATGAAGGGCTCTGGGGAGACTTTTCCACTAAGAAATCATAGATCTAAAAGGGGAACTTAAAACACTGTATAATAGAGTAAAAAAGGAACCCTAGAATGCAGGTCATGGAACATTAAAGTTAGAATTAAACTGAGAACATAGAATTTTAGAATGCAAAACAAAAAAAATATTGGAAATAGTAGGGATTGAAGAAAGAATTGTCTAATATCTTCATGTGAAAAAAAAATGAGACCAAGAGAAGGGGGGAAAAACTTACTGATGGTCATATAGTAAGGATTTGTTTTATCAGAGAAGACCCAGCTTCAGTCTATAAGGAATCTTTGCAGTGAGCAAGAATCTCAAAAACTGCTCTGACTTTATGCCCACTATTCCTTGCTCTAATGAAAGACATAGCAGGGTGGCTTGGAAAATGCTTAAGGATAGAAAATGAAAGGTAGAAGAGCTGAAAGGAAGAAACCTGGGACCTTGGCCTTCCTTCCCCTGGCAAAACTGGGATTGCTGCCACATTGTTGTCATTACTATTGTTCATTGGAAATTTAGGTCAGGCCCCTCCTGGGGTCTCAGTCTGCACATTCTCCCAGACTGAATGGAAATCAATCTTGGAAAGGGGGAGTAGTATCAGAGATGATCATGAACAACCAAGAGCAAGGAACCTCAAGATAACTACATATAGCTAAGTCAGACATGCAGAAGCTAAGGAATGAGAAGGCAACAAAGATACATTTTCTCAACTTTACACTTCAGCCAAGAGAATTCAGCAGGCAGAGGTGATACCTAGAAGGACCATTGCACTGGTAGGCAGTCGTCTTACATTCAAATTCTAGGTCTTTGACTTACTTTGGTGTGTGATTTTGAATTTGTACCAGTCACTCCTTTGACCTTAACACTCCCATGTCTTAAAAAATAAGGCTCATATAGTTGACTTTCAGTTTTCTTTCAATTCTAAAAATCCCTTGACCAAAATTTGAGTTGGTTCATAACTAGGGTCAAGTCAGCTTCTTTAAACTTCAGTTTCATCTGTGAAAAGAGTAGATTATTTCCAATGCCTTTCTTAACAAGCACTTCATAGAATTTCAAGCTGGGAGAGAAGATAAAGATAACCTAGTTCATATTCAGATTTTATTTTCAACAAATGAGGAAGCTTGGGAACAGTGAAGACCTGACTTGTTCAAATTTACAGAGCCCATAGTGTCTTGACTCCAAGTCCACTAGTCTTGTCTTTGGACCACATTTTTACCTATTGAAATTGTTTGGCCAACTTCATCTTCTGACTCCAGAACCATTTGCATTTATTTATTTATTTATTTGTTTGTTTGTTTATTTATTTATTTATTAATTTATTTATGTATTTATTTTTGCTGAGGCAATTAGGGTTAAGTGACTTGTCCAAGTGTATTTAATTTCATTATAGTATTTCTAACTATAAAGGACTACAGAAATGATAGGGAAGGAGGAGATAGAGTGGCTTTGTGCACAAAAAAACCCTTATTATTTTTTTTTTGTTATGTCATGTGAAAAAAATTTACCCTCTATCCTCCCCCATCTATTCTTAGCTAGTTCAGGAGTGAAAACACCCTAGACATGACCTTTTCTGCCCAATACTTGTTTATGAACATTACAAAACACTTGACTACTTCCTGTTTGATTTGGAGCCTTCCTCCTAGATGGAAGTCACGTCCCAGGAAGCTTGAGCTAATGGGTACCACATATCTTGCCCATCCACTTTATGGGGACA